>NC_056735.1:1077990233-1078042733 GCF_019279795.1 Protopterus annectens
TGCTTTTTTTTTTTAATGGTCGATATTACAAAACTTTGATTATATAGACCTGACCATATGAACTTGAAGTTTTGTCATTTCGATCATTCAGCGTAGACCCATATATATATATATATATATATATATATATATATATATATATATATATATATGTGTGTGTGTGTGTGTGTGTGTGTGTGTGTGTGTAAATACACATACACACACACACACACACACACATATATATATATATAAATGTATATGAAGGCCTTTGAAGTCATAAGTTTCTGTGACTAGTAGAAACTGGTAGCCAAGTACATTTTGAAATTACAGCACAATGATGCTCCATGGTAATGAAAAGGTAAAAATATTTTAGCATCTTTTTTCTGTAATTTATATTACTGGGTTTTATAAACAGAAAGCAAGAAATGATTGGGAGAGCACACAATATTCAAAACATAATATCAAAGGCAGTTAGTAAGTTACAGATTTTGTAAGAAGCCCACAATTGTGCCAGTATTTTATTTACTATGGTCTCTGTGTTGCTCAAAGGAAAACTTTGGGTTGAGAATTAAACCCTTGATATAATTAGTACAGGCTATAAACAAGGACCCATTGAAACAAGTACAAAGTGTTCAGACTCACAAGGAAGTTTCTAGTGGTGGTTCATCTGGTATAGATTTGAGCCCACTCCTCTTCATACTGGTGATACACTACATTAGCAAACAAGATGGAGGGGCACATCTACAAAGTTTCTATATACAGATGATGTGGCACTACAAACAGACTCTGAATTGGAATGTCAGCAAATCTTTCAGGACTGGAATGCAAACCTTAGCATATGTCAGTAGAAGGAAATGATAAGGGAATGGACTGTAAAAGTGATGGGACATGGGATGAAATTCATTACAGCTTAGTAGTCATTGGATTAAATAGAATAATAACAAAAGCTGAAAGTTGAGGGTAAAGGGAAAACAGAACAGGGTAAAAGCTTCATGCATCTGAGGGGTGTGGTTGAGGAAAAGGGAAATCTGAATAATGGGATACAAGCTAAAATCAGAGGTGCTACATTCAACTGTCAAAAGACTTCAAGGGTAGTGTGAGTCAGAAGAACGCCAAAAAAGCCCAAAACGAGGGATTCAAAACTGTTGTATGCCACAGAAACCTGGGCAGTGTAGAGACAGTGCAGATAAGGAAGCTTGAGGTGACTGATATGAAGTGCCTCAGATGGGTAGTAGGATGTGCACTGTGCATCAGACAAGAAAATGAGAACATTAAAGGTGAAGCCAAGTGGCCTCAAAGTCAAACAGAACAGATTACAGTGGCTTAGTCACCTGTGAAGGAAAGCAGAAATAATTTGAAAGCAGACTTGAAACAGACAGGAAGAAGACAAAGGGAGATGAGGACATTTAGCTTGGAGATGGATGGACTGCATGACTGTTGAAATAGGAGGGTAGCACTAAACAAAAATTAGTGGTGACAATCAATGCAACACACTGACCCATGAACTAACAGGGAAAAAGGGGACTGATAAGGATGTCGTCTGACTGTGAAAGCTACAGATCACCAGCCTGCTTTTGAGGAGCACAGAATTTGTGCTTGTGTGTAGGTGTGCATGGGTGTTTGTCAGGGAGAGGTGAGGATATACACATGAAAATTATGATGGCATTTGTTTGCTGAAAATTAATTTTCACAGTCAATTTGTCTGAATCAAAACACCACATTTTGCAGGGACAAGCTTTGGGCAAAAGGAGTTGAAACTAGCATCTGTCGTATTTTATAACTATAGTGAAGATTCAAGTGGTACTTGATCATATCTTCACAGCATCTCTACTGAAGCAGTCTTAGTTCCCAGGCAGTAAATTAGGCCATGTGCAGCCCTGTTTTCTCTTTGATGTGCCTCTTTTGCCTGCTGTACAAAGACGTAAAACTCGCAGAAAAATAGATGTTGGGATAATGGAGTTTGTCTGCCATCTAGTGCTTTTCCTGCATAATGACATTATCAAAACTTTTATTGATAAAGATTTGCTTAAAACTGGCGTCTGTTTTTTAGTTCTACAAGTTTGTAAAGTATATTGTAATTAGCTGTAAAAAGCAGGTATGGTAGGGGCATGTGTGTGCGTGTCTGTGTGTGTGTGTGTGTGTGTGTGTGTGTGTGTTTGTGTGTGTGTGTGTGTGTGTGTGTGTGTGTGTGTGTGTGTGTGTATACTTCTCCTTCATATACCTGTTCTGATAAAATGGCATCTGCAAGCTTTGTATTCATTTTACAAGAAAGATGTTTTTCCCCTTTTCTTACAAAGGCAAAAGTATAACGCATAAAATCATAAATAAACTGTACTTTTCTGACATACAGATTAATCTGTCCCTGTTTTTTTGTATTTAAAATGTTCATATAGAAAAGCAACCTTTTCTGTTATTTGTTGTAGCCAGAACTTTGTAAACATTATATCCAAGCATTTGTTTTCCAAGGACTGGAGGATTTTACAGAACTGACCATGAAAAAAACCTTAAATAAGCTTTTGACAAATTAAATACACTATTTATCTGTCCCTGACAGATCTGATGCTTTCACATAAATGCCTTCTGGTTTAAGTTATTTTTTGCAGTGCTATCTGGTCATCCTTTCTCTTGTGGATCTGTGCCAGTGCAGATGTCACTTACTGTGTGTACATATACAGAGACAGCTTTGGAAATGCCTGTCTGATGCAAAAGTCATGCATATGCAATCAAGTCACTTAAAATCTCACTACAGCATGTTAGGGCATTTCAGTGTGGCACTATAGTGTCTTTCCCTAACCATGAGCCTTTGATATTCTTCTATTTAACTCCATTTATAAACCTTTAATTAGATATAATATTAATAGATATATTATTGCATGGATTATGAATTGGCTTTCTAGAAGACAACAATGTGTAAAGATTCAGAATACCATTTCTGAGTATTTACCTGTTACCTCTGGTATTCCTCAGGGTTCTACACTGGGACCGATGCTCTATAATCTGTTTATTTTCCAGTATTCCTAAGGATTCCACATTTTGGTTAAGTAAATATGTCAATGAATGCAAAATTGGCTTTATCAACCAAAATGTCTTGGACTTTGAAGACCTTAAAATGTATTTAAAATCATAGGACAAATGGGCCTTAGAGAAAGGACTCAATTTCAGTGTAGATAAATTTAAGAGCATGTATTTTTTCAAGTAAGATGTCTTACTTTCCTGTCTCTCTAAATGGTGTTAGTCTAGAGGAAATAACTAAGTACAAAGACCGGGGAGACTACAAGGGATAAAGCTTGTTTAATTATGGTGCATAAAACATATATCAGACCAATTAGGTTTTGCACATGCAGTTTGACACGATTAAGCAACTTTGAAAATCTTCAAAAAAATTTACTAAAAGAATAACATCTATAATTTGGATTATAGTGATAGGTGTAACCACTTTAAACTGTTTTCATTTTCCTATAGATATGTATGAAGTAAATTAATACTTGAATATAGCATTTTGACTACACAATTTTGCAATTAATGTGTAATAATGAGGCTTATAGCTGTTCTAAGACACTTAAACATAAAAATATGAATGTTATACATAAGATGAGTGATTCCAATATAAGGAGTGTAGCTAAACTGTACAACATTCCTGTTTGGGTTAGGCAAGCTACTGACGTGGACATTTTCAAATGAAATCTAGACATAGATGGGTTGTAAACAAGGCTTATGTTCCATTTTTAGAGGAGGAGTAGTGTTCCTTGATGGCTGTAAGGCCTGAATACTGTAAGTAGCTGGGGAACAGAGAGAATATTATCATTAATACTAAACATGAGTGGAATTCCACACCTCCTGACACCTGCAGACTTCCTGGTTGGATAACTTTTGCCAGAGTTAAACTCCTGAGAATACAGTTTCATAACCTACCTGTAAACATATCTAAATCTTAAAACCTATAGAAATTAGAAAAAATTTAAAATATGAAAATTCTTGAGCACATGATCCTCTTCATAATGGTGATATTAATATATCTGTCAGATATAATGGTGTTTTTTTATCGAACAAGTAATTAAATACTTCATCTTCATTATTATAATTATGCAAACAGCTATTAATATATCATTAACCATAGCTGATAGAACCAAACTATCAGTGATTGTTGATGCAAATCTGATCTTCAGTTTGTTGAAAATCTATTTTGTAGACATTATTCCATTTTTGAGATATCTGCATAATTACAATTTGTATGCATATTTGCATAGTTAATTGATAATTAAATGCAAACATTTGTAAAGCAGTACTAGCTAGACACTGTGTGAGCAAAGTTTTTCAGTACTCTGCATGCTTTCATTTGATACCAGAGAATACAATATAAACACTTTCTTTTTATGCAGCATGCAGTATGGTATACAAATCAACAAACGGTAATAATTAGGAAAATGACAGCCTTTCCATATGCAACATACGGGATAATTCAGAGTACACACTATATAAGTAGTAGGAACAGCACAATCTAACCCTATAAATAATGCAAGCTAGTACCCAGGGTACACTGCATTATAAATAGGAGCACTACACTTTTACCATCTGCTGCATGCAGGGAGACACCCTATCTATTCAAACAAGAAGTAAAAGCACAATACCTAATGCAGCAGGCAGAATGTATTTGGTATGCATGTAATAAGAAAGAAAAGTATGCCCTTCCCTTATGCTCCATGCTAGTTAGAAGACAGTCTACACTAGACTTAAGATGGACAAGCATGACCTTACTTTATTCTGTATAAGGATAGCACCCAGACTACACTATATAATACACAGGAAAAGTACAGCTTTAAGTTATACAGCAGGTAGAACAGTATACAAGCCATATCATGTAAATAAACAGAAGAGTGAAACTTTACCTTATGCAACATGCTGAAAGAGTACACATATACATTAGAAGAAACAGTGTGATCTTAACTTACACAGAACACAGGAAGATAGGCTACACTATGCAACAAATAAGGAACAGCAAATTTTACTTTATTTTACAAATTGTTTACTAGGTAAATGAGATGGTTTATTGACCCTTTTCAGTCATGACCTGGGTGAGGTAACAGACATCTGCAATGTCCAAATATGCAGTACAGAGCAAACAAGTATAAAAACAAAAGTAAATGTGCAAAGCAGATGTAATGAATTAATGCACAGTCACATTGACATACAGGCACAATACATGTAAATATATAAAGGTTGAGAGTTTGTGTTGATGTGCACATTATAAACAAAGTGTGTAAATATACATTTCATACAAATATATAAATACTATATAATACAATGACATTCAAGTTACTGGACTCCTCTGAAGAAAATTTTTGACAGAATGTAGAATATGTTTGAAATATAAATATTATACAATGAAATTCAAATTACTAAAGTGCTCTACAGAAAAACTGTGACTGAAACAGGCTTGAAATGTAATTCACTCAGCCAGTATCTGCATTTATTCAAGGCTCATTTATTCAGAGCTTCCCTGTGCCTGGTTTGCAGACCTGTGACTAAAACACTTGGATTGCTTCTAAAGCCATCTGGACCTACAAAGCTGACACAAGTATTTTTTTTTTGTTTGCACTTGCTCTCAATGTTATTTAATACTTTTCTGCTGCATTTATTGTTTTTGTTGAATTTATCACTGTTTTTCAGCCTGCACTTGTTAAAGAAATGCTATATGTTTGGTACTGTACTGCTCTTAGGTTGTTTTAACAGTATTCTGTTAATTCATAACATCCTCTGATACTGCAAAAGCTGTTCTGTATTTGCCAAAGTTCTCTTGAGTTTGCTAATATATTTCTAAGTTTTGCAAAGGTTTTCTGTGTTTGTAGAAGTTCTCCTACATTTGCCTCCTTTTTTCTGTATTTGTAAATATTTCTCAGGGTTAGTGAACTTATTTCCAAGGATTCCTGATATTGCAGGAATTCTGCCTTTTGTTCATAGGTTCATAGGTTGGTACTAGACTATCGGCCCTAGGGCCTATACAAGCCTAGCCATAACAATTCCCTGGATATTTCTTCCCACAATATTTACTTCCCTGGACCCCTGTTCCCCGGGGTGAATTTCCTATCTCCCATCCAATCATCAAGGTTCCTTTTAAAGAGGGCCAAGGAGGCGCTCTGCTTGACATGTATGGGCAGTCTATTCTACAGTATGGGGAGTCTCTAGGTCAAGAACCTATCCCTCCAGCATGTTTTGTTCATTGTGATGGCAAGGTTTAGATCCCTGGAGCATGTGGCTCTGAGGGATTGGGATTTCTTTAAGTGGAGCATGTCCAACAGCTCAGGGTTTGACATGGCCTTGTATGTTAAGCAGAGATTGCCTCTGAGTAGACGATATGCCACAGAGTATAGCTGGAGTTTTTTTAGATGGTCAGCATATGGCATCTGCTTTAAGCCTGTGATTCTTTTAGTGAGGTATTGCTGTGGCCTTTCCAGCTGTTGCAGATGTCTTGTGAGGTACATACCAAATGGGGCATTATATTCTATAATGGGTCTAATGAGGGATGAGTAAATCATTTGTTTCTACACTTGAGATCAAAACCAGTTAATTTTATATTAAGAGTTTTTTTTCACTCTGGTGGGAGCAGAGGGCTGATTCAACCAATTGAAGGCTTACTGTGTTTTTATCTGATTGCCCAGAGGGCTTAACTGTGTAAACGTCTTTTGTCCTGCTGGTTGCATTTGTGCATCATGCAAACATGGCTACTTGTGCCTTTTCTGTAAGCAAATCTCTTCAGTTTAATATCCTCTATAGGAAATGGTCTCCATAGTCTCCCATTGTTCACAGCTGCTTGAAGAGCTACCAGTTTGTGCAGAGAATAACACCACTGCAAGTCATCTAAAAGTATACTACTAAGCACTCTCACTTAGACCTTTGAGTGACTCTCCCTTACTACTTCCCATCTAATAAGGATCTGATTGATATAATGGATAGATACTTCTCTGTCATCTCTGTTTCTGGTCTGGTGGATATGGGCATCCTGAGGCAGTGTAGTAACTGCCTCAAGTTCACTGATAACCATTTAATTTTTAGAACAGACACAAACTGTGCATCAAAAATGTAGATGCATAATGTAATTGCAGGCAAAGTTCTCACATACACACAAGAATAAATGCAAACCAGGATGTTAATGTTATACCTAAAACACTAACTACCAACACTAAGGAACAAACACAAAGGACAACATATGTGGAGGTACTCACTTGTAATCTATCCAAAGCTCCAAGACCTCATAAAAACATCTCTCAGTGGCCCTGCACACAGTCAAAAAAAAAAAAAAAAAAACCAGCACCTCACAAAACACACAACTCTAAAAATCATAGTAGCCCCGCTTCTAAGCTTATAAGGCAACACATCACACAGGCAAACATTCTATTTATTGGGGATTCAATTGTAAGACATGCTGATGTCCTCCTTACCAGGATAAACAAAAAGACCACAGAGAGGTGTCTGTCTGGAGCCATGATACACCAGATCATGCATGCACTTAGGTCTTTAAACCTCATGTAACAATATGACAGGGTCATAGTCCATGTTGGCATAAATGACCTAAGACATACCTGACTGGATTATATGAGAGAGACATGATGGAGCTCACTGAATATGTGTCCCAGGTGGGTATAAATCTAGCCTTGAGTAGCATCCTACCTTCACCAATGATGATGATACCTGACTGGATTATATGAAAAAGACGTGATGGAGCTCTCTGAATACATGTTCCAAGTGGATATGAATCTAGGCTTGAGTAACATCCTACCTTCACCAATGATGATGCCACAGTACCAGCAAAAAAAATGACTGACTTCAACAATTGGCTTAGTTTCTGTTGTCACAACAAAGGGATTCAATATCTATCAACATGGGAAGACATGACTGACAAAACATGATGCTTTGCCAGAGATGGTTTGCACTTGTCACCACTTGGCTTTCAGATACTGGCAAAAACTTTATCTATCCCCATAGGGCCTTTTTAGGCTGTGCCAAGTCTTTAAACCCTCCAACATAACAAAAATTACTCACAGCTACCTGCTGCTCAATGCAAAGAGTTTAAATAAAAAACTGCACTCTCTGGAACCATTCCTCACCACTGGAGAATGCAGACATATATGCAGTCATGGAAACACAGTTCAGAACCATAGAAAGCACCCCAGCTATCAAAGGCTACAATACCTTTCATACATTTCGACCCCCCCCCCCCCAGGAGCTCAGGATAAAACAAAGAGAGGAGGTGTGTCAGTGTTCATAAAGGAAAAGTGCAGTGCTAGACTGGTCCACGAACATGACTTGCTTGAGCTGCTTCATGCCCAAATAACCATAGGTGCAACCCCCATCATATCCTTGCTAGCTACAAAATCCCATTATATGTGTCTGAAAAACAACACCCCCTACCTAAACCTATAGGAATCCCTTAACATTTAGCCTAACATCATACTTATGGGTGACTTCAACTCCTCTTCCATAAACTGGGAGACTTATACAACCGATAATTCACTTGCTCCGAGGTTTTTGGATTTTGTTAATGCAAACACCCTGTATGAATTAGTTTGCTCCCCAACTAAGAGGTACAAATGTCCTAGATCTAGTACTCATAAACATGGGGGGATTTTGCTCCCTGCTGTGCATTAACTCCTCCCTGGTAAGATCTGACCACAAAATTATCTCTTTTAGTATTAAAACCTAGAACCTCCATCAAACTCCAAACCTATTAAGAACTTTGCTAATGCCAGTTACCTGAAACTAAGTGACAGCTTATTAAACTTCCAAGCCCTTTCAAATCCATATAACACTGAGGTCTACTCTGAGCTATAGACAAAAGCACTGTACAACTGCATTCATAGCTGCATAGAAGAGGCAGTATTTGTCCGAGCCAAGTCCAATAGTGTCTGGTCAAGGTTGGCTCACTGAGCTACTTTCGATCTATGTAGAAAAACATCTTAGACCTACACCTGACATTACTGACACAATTTTGAAGGATACAAAACATTTGCTTAATGATCTTTTTGTTTGGTCAAGAGGGATTTGTTTTACACTAGGGATATTTTTGTTACGTTGGATGTTCAGTCATTTTTTTACTGTGATTCCTAATGGTTTAGGTATAGAGAGTATTCAATGTTTTTTGACTACTAAGACAAATTTCTCGAGCAATAAAGTAATGCTGACCTGTTCTTTACTAGAACTTATTTTACAAAATAATCTTTTTACATTTGAGGATAGTTACTACCTTCAGAAAATTGGGGTTGCCCTAGGTACAGCCTGTGCTAACTCTTATGCCAATGTAGTACTAGCATATTGGGAAATGGAGGAGGTTTTTGTGAGTGACATGTCTGTTGCACATGTTTGGTATTATAAATATTTTGTGGATGATGTATTCCTTGTATGTTAGGGAATGCATCTGGAGTTGATGGAGTTTGTTACCTTTCTCCATACTGCTACTACCTTTCTGACATTTGGTATAAACAGTTCCTATGATAGCACCAATTTCTTGGATGTAACAGTAAGTAACGGTATGTTAGGTCAATTAAATACTAGTGTTAATAAGAAACCCTGCAAAAAGAATAATTTATTACATAAAACCAGTATGCACCCTAGACATATGCCTAAGAATATTATGAGGAGCCAGGTTATCAGAATTATGAGGTTACATGATAGTGATGAAATGTTAGTTAGTGCTTTAGAGTCCCTCAGACATGACTTTGTTGACAGAAGCTACTCTCTTTCTGAGATCAGTACTACAATTGAGGATGTATGTTGTCCAAGACAGACAATGGGAAAACCTTATTCTTCAGCCCATAAAGATATGGTTCAATACAGTCCAGCTACTTGTTTCAATAATATACCCAGAATACCATTTACCTTTTCCAGTGACATTAATCTGATCTGTGACGTAGTTAAAAGGAACTGGCCTGTCCTTATGACAGATGCTGATCTTAGAGATAGAGTAGGTATGACACCTAAATTTGTTTTCAGGAATAATAAATCCCTGAAGCAGCACCTGTGTTACAAAGCGCACTTACCTCAGGATAGGGTTAAATCAGAAAGGCAAGGTACTTTTCCTTGTCGTGCATCTAAAGTATGTAGCTCCATATGCAGCACACTTTATATTGAACATCCAAGAACACAGAAGCGTATCTTTTTTATTTTTTATGCAGACTGTAAATCTAAAAATTTGGTTTACCTAGCACAATGCAGGCGCTGCACTAGGTTCTACATAGGGAAGACTAACCATACACTTAAAGAGAGAATTATGGAACACTATAATGAAATTATGAATAAAAAAAAAAACAACTAGTGCGCTAGCGAAACATTTAAATGAAAATTATACTAACATTCCTTTAAGTTTTTAGTATTGAGTCTACTACAGGAGAATATTAGAGAAGGGAATCTTAGTAATACAACTGAATTTAATGAATGGAGGTGGATACTAGATTTTAGAGCTACCTGTGAGCCTGGTTTGAATGAGTGTATTCCTTTAAAACCAGCATTGAAGAGTAGACCATTAACTCAATGATTTTATTGTTTTTAATTGTGTGATTTGATTGGTTGTTAGTATATTTAAATACTATACCTTGGTTTGCTAAGTATCTTTGGTCTGAAGACGTGGAAGAGACCATGAAAGCGTTTACCCGTACTTTTATCTACATTGGAATAAACAGCTGTTCAGCTTGTGTGGACATTTTTTATTTATACTTGGAACTTTTTGTGTCCTTGGTCTACTGATCATAGGCTCATAGGTTAGGCTCATAGGCTCATAGGCTCATAGGTTAGTACTAAGCTATCTGCTCTTGAGAGCCATCCACCCTCCCAACCCTACTTTTTGGTTTATCAGATGTTGAAGAATTTCAAACATCTAATTCAGTAATATCTGTTGTTATCAAGTGTTACAAAAAAAAGACCACCACCATTAGTCTTATTAATCCCATTGTTTTCATTGCACATACAATTCTCATCTAGCTGGTTTTGTACTTCCACAGCTTGAGTCGTGTTGCAACTTCATTCTGTCTCTTTTGTTTTATAGTAACGTTCTTCAATCCTTCCAATTCCAATTTTGATCACTTTGTATTTACATGCTTCTTGCTTCTTTTTTGTCTACCTTCTTTTTTGGAAGAAAATGATGTCTTTTTCTGTAGACTGAAGGATCTCTGATAGAACATTACTATCATTCCCTGTAATCTGTGTGTTACATAACAAAGCAATGGCCTTTTTAGTAAGCATTCTCTTTGCATTAGATTTACTAGTCAGTTTCTTTTTCTTCTTATTTGTTGTGAACTTTCTCCTTTTTTTATTTTATTCTACATATCCTTAATCATCAAACTGCTGAATACTTGTATCCTGAATTATGAAGTTGTCATAGGCAGTATCATATTGAATGGGGTTGAGTGATCTTAACTGACAACAGACACTTCCTTTCCTACATGCATTCTATTTGTACTTTGGCTAATACTAATAATCTCATCTGTCCAGTCATTAACATATGTAACAACAGTTGTCCAAGATGTGCCAATTGCATAAGTGCAATCACCAGTAACTCTAGAATTACTACCAATAACAATAAGCAAATCCCGCAACTGTTGACATAAGGAACAGGGTCTATATTATATCCTCGAACTCTTAAAAAAAGCGAACGCTGATTGATCAAACTTATTTTCATGAAACTGCAAAATATCGAAGCAGCAGAAACTCAAATTTTTTCCTAGGGAAAGAATTCGGTTGTCCATTTCTGTTGCTTCGAAATTTTCAGTGTTATGGTGGAAAGTTACCAGTCAGATTCAGGTAAGTGTGCGATTGTGTGGATGTGAGTGTTAGGGTGATTTAGGTGAGTTAGGGTTAGGGCTCGGGTTAGATGTGTGTGCAGTTGAGTGGACATGAGGGTTAGGGCGGATTTAAGTGAGTTAGGGTTAGGGAGCGGGTGAGGTGAGTGTGCAATAGTGACGGACCTTAGGGTTAGGGTTTGGGTTAAGGTAAGTGGGTAGTTAGTGGTGTGTGCATAGTTTAGTGTAGGGTTAGGTATCAGATTTTAGGTGTATGTGTGTGGATTTCTGTTTGTTTGGTGTGCTTGTGTTGTGTGTATGTGTTTTGGATCAGCGATTTTTTTCCCTGGGAAAAAAATCGCTGATCTGACAGTTCGAGATTGTAAGCTTTTGCTTAAATTAGGTCGATCAATCAGCGTTCGCTTTTTTTAAGTGTTTGATGATATAATATACACCCAAGGAACACAGGTCACCACTGTTAGAAGTTGCCTTTAAATGTACATAGCATTTATTACACTGTAGAAGATACTTGTACTTTAGCAAGTCATTAATGGCGCACTTATTTAAGGAATCCATTTCCAGATACAAAAGAAGAAAGAATTCTAAAAGAAAAGGATAACCAAAATCAGTTGCCATAGAATTCAAAGAAATTTTGCCAACTTCTATGAGAAAAATGACACAATCAATATAAAACTAAATATTAAATTACGTACAATAAAGCCATCACTCTGCACTACTGTACCATTTGTGCCAGTCACATAAAAGCTGGATTTACTTTACATCATTTTCACTCACAATCTGACCTTGTTGTAACAGTAATGATCAAAAATCACAAACCAACATAGGATTATTTCAGATAAGCTCTAGATTGTCCTCTCTGTAGTCTGTGTGAATTTATTGTTGACTAAGCCCCTTGGGATGGCTAGATTTTGCCTATTTAAAATGTATCCCTTTCTAACAAAAGTGAAAATTTGAAGTAAAATAACAAAGTATACAGTAAAGTAAATCTTCCTGTCTCAAAACTATTTTTTTTCTTCTTACAAACATCAAAATACATCTTTTCTTACCAGGCAATTGCACGGTTAATCACAAATCAACACAGGATTGTTTAAGATAGAAGGGTCCAGTTTTAATGATTTTCAGGCTGTTCCCTTGCTTCATTTTTTTTCACATCATTAGTAACGACAGGGACTAGCATGAGCTATGAGCCTTCTAGTAGCAGGGACCAGGAACAGGGATTCTTAAACCTGAGAAAGGACAAGATAGTGCAAGAGTAGGGACTTGCAGGCTATATGACCAACCAGTGCTCTATAATTGGTTGTTCATTTGTTGGACTTTATAGTGGGGGAATAGTACAACTATAATGATTTGTGGAGGGTCTCTTTTTATTTTACAAGATTAGTAACAGATAAGAGGACAGTTGTCACTCATGTGATAGAACTTTATATACTATCCAGCAAGGTAATTAGCAGCTTGTAATATGTAGAAGCAGGACAATCTTAACTTATAACAGAGATGTAGTGAGCTTATGTAGTACTCAATGCAATTACTTAATCTGATGCCTCCAAATCCAAGCTTGCAACAGGGAGTGTGTCAGTATAGTTTGTGATGGAAATTGCTTGCAACTAAGATTGTATCAGTGTGGTTTGTTTTCACTTATATAAATGTATGATTGCTTATGTCACAAGTGATAGTTTAATAAAGATGTGTCTTGTTTAAAAAAGGGGGCATGAATTGAATAATTTATTCATTGATGCTTAGGTTAAATGATATTGTGATGCCCCTGCACTGGCCCAGTAATCACAGAGCCTCAATACTCACCACTAGTACCAGTGAGGGATGTGCACATTGGGAGGATGACAAGTGCGCACACAGTAAAGTACAATTTTCCCTTAAGAGCACACCAAGATCACAGTCAGTCTGGGGCTGGTTTCTTCCTCTTTCTCCAGATCCCCAATAAGACTCCCCACTGGCACAGCTATGGAGTTAAGATCTCAGCCGAGGGGTCAAGCTAAAACCTCCAGCACCCTTTCTGTCCAACCAGTGCTTCGTGTCCCATCACTCTCTACCTATCTCTTCCACATGTATTCCCTTCATTGCCTCGTATACTGGTCTTCTTCCCCTTCATACCCTATTTGCTCCCTCTGTTATCTACATTGGTGATGGTCTTTCTGACCCACACAAATTGCATTTTTAAAAAGGGCTCTTGATTTAATGTTGCACTGTCCCACCTCAGGAAACATTCATCCCAACCAGACACAGATGGAGGTCATCCATGGTGGTGGTTCTTGCAGCACACAGGATTAAGTCAATGAGCTGATAAAATTTATCCTGTAGTCAAATGTCTCTTAGCCATCACTTTCTTATTGTGTAACCCTGAGCAAGTAATTTAACCAGATTGTGTAGCTGGACCAAGTTGGTAAAAAAGCTTGTGGCTGGTGGGTTTACAAGAACACAAATGCATAAAAAGCAGTTTCTGATCTTACAAACTATATCTACATTTTGATTTCTTATCTCTGTTCACTGTACCAGTGTCTGAGCCATTGAATGGCATGTATAATTCTCCCTTCTCTTTCATACTTATGGATGGTACTGGCAGTATCTCATAGATAGCCTCCCTGGTTGTACATTTTAATGATATCACTGGGCTGAACATATACACTGCTTTGAGGTTTACATTACCTGTCTTCTCACTGCTTTCAGCTGAGTTTGGTTTACTCCATTCAATGTGAATCTTGGCATAAGATCATTAAAATTAGCTCTCTTCCCTCACATAATTATATTTTTAATATAATTTCAGAGAATTAGCATGACAGCTATTCAACACTCACGTCATTCTCTTTACAATGCTCATTTTTGCCCTTGTCTCCTTAACATTTTGTTACATAATTTTGGGAAACTTCTTTAGCGCTGTTACACTTCCTGTTCTTTCCAAACTGTTTGCTGAGGAATACCCTTCCTGTCACTCTTACCATCACAAGTGCTCCTTTCACCATCACCACTACTCTTCAACTCCGTAACTCCACCCAGCATGCTTCTACCTACAGTTCAGTTATCTTACATTCTAAAGTTTACTTATGAGAGCCCACCATTCCATTGTATTTTAAATCATTTTATTGTTGTTAGCTGATTATCCAATCTGGCCTATTTCCACTGGTTCCTTATTTCCACTGACTTTCTGAGCAATCCACATTTCCTACAAGCTTTAGCAGTGTGATTCCTGCTGTGCCCCTAATCTACAATCACTCATGTTCTTTCTCCAACTTAACACATCCGCAAATCAAAACCTCCAATGGATAAACTGTGTCAAAAGCGATACATGTAAATGAAAGGCAGCAGCAGAAGCAAGACATAGGCAGCAGTACTTGTATAAAAATGGTTTAAGGAGATAAAACACAAAACAAAACAAAAAGTTGTGCTCTTTTGCACATTATGTGCTTCTTCAAATTAGTCTGGAGAAGCACGCAATGTATGAAAGTGCTCACCTTTTTGTTTTTGTTTTGTAAGTGTTTTATCTCATTAAACCATTTTTATACAAGTACTGCTGCATACGTCTTGCTCCAGGGGCTGCATTCATTTACACTTTCTCAAATTTACCCCATGTCCATATATTAAGCATGTTCCTCAGCATTTCTCATAGCCATCTAATTTCATTCCAGAGCATGTTTAGCCACCTATACCCCTACAGATTCATGTTCCCCATAATACACTGCAAGATACTACTCATCCAAAGCCCACACACTTCACTCACCTTGCCCCTTTCCTCATGTTCTATATCCCTATCATGATCATACTTGATGATCTACTCTACTCATTCAAGTTATGGTATACTGCACAATCAAATAAAGGGTGGTGCAGAAGGTATGAGCATTCATTGATTAAGATTTTGATCTGGAAGACAGATCAAAGTGAAATGGATTTAGACAATTATGGCAAGGAGATAAAATTTAAGAGACCCACAGGAAGATGAAGTCTAGATGGCAATGTGGTGAAAAAGAGTTGGGGACTGGTTAAGAAGAAAAGGTAAGGTATACCCCTTAATGCATACAAGGAAGGTAAAGAAAGCAGTTTAAGTTAAAATTATATTCATTGTAAGACGTAAAAGGAAATTAAGAAGCAGGAGCACACTGACAAACAGGATGGAGATCAGTGATTGCAACAGAGAAGAAAATGTTACTATAGACCTTGTGTGGAGACAAGGTCTCTGTAGGGTACATCAGTGAGAGATAATTCCACAAATATGATGTTGTTATCCTAGACTGACAGAGTAAGGCAAGAAGAGTAGGTGTTAAAGGCAGAAGTATTTCATATATACATTTTGATGGCAGGAGATCTTAGCTCTACTGATTTTATGGAGTTGCTGCAACTAGAGCCTTGTAGCCAGTGGCGTAGCAAGAGTTTGTGCCACCTGGAGCTGTCTTTGAGTTTGCTACCCCTCCCCCTCACAAAATCATGGTTATATGGGGCCTTCCATACACAGCCCTCTCCCCACTACAGCCATTCCAGTGCCCCATTACTTGGCAGTTTCTCTCCATTTACAATAAACACTGTAATGTGCATACTGTTTTATGCTTTACTTCTACAATGATTATTTGGATTTCATTTAAAACCTTCAAACTTTATAGCACAAACACTGATAGACATCTTGCTAAACAAAGCAATACAGTCTCACAATGAAAACAGATTTAGCATTAAAACTTCTTTGACCCTGAAACTCACATTCATTGAAACAGCATTGAAACCCACATACAAAGAAAATGCACCGGGCCAGTAGCAGATAGAGTTTACCTTTGGGCTATTTTCAAATCATAGGCTCCTTGCACACATATTTAGGACCATGCAAACCTACATGTGTTTTTTGATTCACCTTCCTGATTGTATTAAATTATATTCCTTGTATAATGCAGCACACTTGTTAGAGCGTGTTTTAAATTTATTGTTTTGAACATTTTTCCAGTAAGCAATGAAACAAAATGTATAAACCAATGACAAACTGCCCAATTCAGAACATTTCCATCAAAAACGTCTACTCAAACTTCTGTTATTACAATCTACCAATATCAGTAAATATGCACAATCTCTGTAGAAGTAAAATTCATGTGAATAATTCCACATTAAAGAGATTTGTAACTAAGGAAGAGGTTGCTGATAACAAACAACTTTGTATTTCATTGTTTCATCTACAAATAAAGTGCCTGTTGCCCTTGAAGAATAAATTGCCTATGTCACATTAAAAATGATAAGCTAGTAATATTGCAAAAGGAAATGAATGGCAAACTGATAACAGGCTCATAGTTACTAAGTATGTCCTCCAAGGGAGGATATTCTCAGGGCTACAGCATCCACCCCTTTAAAGTACAACACAGTAAAGTATCAGCAATCCATCTACATACTGTGGGAATATAACCCACAGCCTTCTGCATCAAAAGCAACTATGCTACACATCGTGCTAGTAATAATGCAAACAGACTTGGCATAAGCAGCACTAAACTTCTCTTCCCCTGAAGCTCTCAGCTCCTTGTAAAATCCACTTGTCACTCAACTATATCTATCAGCTTTGCAGCACAAGAAATCTGGAAAAAGCCAAAATTTATTGGGGGGGGGCAAAGGCCCAAAACCTGGGACACATTTTAAACATTGCTTGTATAACCTTAGAAAGTTGCTAGAATAAAATGTTTTGTGTTACCATACATTTCCTGAAAAAAAGGAAAACTGAAACTTAAATGGCTAGCATTATTTAGTAAATTCAGTTCTCACTGATTTGCCAGAAAACCACAGATTTTAAGAGGAACAGACTAAAATTATGAGCCAAACATTCCAGACATTCTGAGAAAATCTGGACAGGACAAGTGGTGGTATGGGTAGAGAATTCAGGCTCTTGTTTCTTGTCCCTAAGGTACAGGGTATGAGCCTGAGTAACACTAACCACCAGGTATACCTAACTGCACTGTGTGTGTGTGTATACACAAATATAACCATTTTACAGATCTTTAATATGCATAAGCTAACATATATTCAAATTCAGGAAGTCTTGCTTAAATAGCTTTGTATCTTTTTATGACTGCATAAGTGGAGCTATATATTCAGCAAACTTGTTTTGTTGCACTGTGTCTTGGTTTAGCCACATATTTAGTCTGTGTGAACCAGATTCCAAAATATCTAGTGTTGCATTTGGAAGGCCTCAATTGCCATGCAATGTTGTAATAAACTTGGTACTCTGTTCTTCCCCTGATATAGCACTGATACAGAGGGCAAGGAATGCCTAACTAATGTTGTACACTATAGCATAATCACTGTACAATAGATGGCATACTACACCATGGACATGTAATAGGATTCAGACAGAACAGAAACAATCTATGCTAATGAACTTCATTACCCATTCATGGTGTTTTCTTAAGCTGTCAAATCCCCAGTCATAGTCCCAACCACACTACAAATATTGTGATCCCCATAGCAGGTATGATACGGAAAACTCCACCATGCATATGGCAGAATTGCTGAAAGTCAAGAGGCGGTATGTTATGGTAGTGAACAGCTGTAACACATATCATTCAGAGTTGTAAAATACATTTGCAGTCATTGCCTGTGCAAAAACAGGATGACTATGAGTAAATCAATACAGCACATTTATACAGCTGTCTGTCCAGAACAGATAGTGTATCACTCATGAGGAGTGCTAATTCTGTATGTTAAAAGTGTCACTCTAAGCACAAGGGCTTTTCCCATGTAGTAACTGCAGTTCCATTGCTAATAAAATCAGGAGAACAAATCAATACCAGAATGTCCTGCTGCATTCAGTGGGTAGCAAGTTATGAAAAATGTATTAATTTGCATGCTGTGATCAGGGAAGTAATGGTATACTGTGCCTAAACTATAGGCACAGAAATATATGATTTCACATTAGCATATGCTGCATGAGGAGTCCTGTAAGTCCTTTTCAGGATCAGGAGAGATGGGAATGCTGAAGGTAGTATGCTACCCAGAGCATAAAGTCTTTTAGAATCTGTATCTATATTTCATTCTATAGTTATTAAAAATTAATTCACGATATTTTTGCTCCCTCATCCACCAGGTCTTGTCCTGTGGCTCTCCTTCCGTTGCCTAATCAGCCTGTTTATTCATCTCTTGTGGATGAGATCCAGGCACTCTCCAGCTTGGGCAGAAGCCCTATGGCCTCTTTGTTCCCTGTCTAGTGGACCTAATTAGCAGATCTGATCCCTCAGAGAGGTGAGAAGCAGGCAGTAGATAGTGGGCAAGATTGCCGGACTTGGTGATTTCACCTCTTTCCTTGGAGTTCCTAATCTCTGCTGTGGATCACTAGAGTCCCAGTAGTGCAGCTGATAATGGGATGCCTGTATGCATCCCATGCATGCTAATCACTAGCCTTACAGGTGTAATACCTACTGCTCCCTCTAGATGTCACTCACCTGCTGAGCCAGAACTACCTCCCTCTCACCGGGCCAGACAAAGCAGATAATGATCGCTCACTTCTATCCTCCCTGCCCTGGTCCCACCAACATGCATACTTCATATCAAGCACTGGTCATTTGGGCTCCAGCTCTGTGTGTTTTTTTTGATAGGCTGGATAAAATTAGCTATGTAACAATAAAAAGTACCAGTTACACCCACCAAGGGCCTTCTCATCATGGTTAAGTAGATGTAGTGAAAATATAATTGTACCCACTAAAAATTCAAAAATCAAAATGTTGATTGGCATGCCTACTAGTGCTACAGTGACAAATGTGGCATTACCTCAGACAAACGAGTTCAGTAGCCAGGCTGAACAACAGATTCATGTTACTGGTAGAAACGCACACCTACTATTTTCTGCCTTTTGCTACTCATATGAAACTTAAATAACTTTTTACTGGAAAGAAAATCAAATAAAAATATTTAGCTTTGCATACCTTTCCAATTAACCTGCTACCATCCTACACACAAAGCAAAAATATTTACAAAATATATCTAAAGAAATGAAGTGGCAGCAGCAACTACATTCAACAGGTGCACTGGCCAATACTGATATGTTTACAGATGTGTGCAAGCACAGCATATCTGTAATCCATTCAGGAGGTGCAAATAAAGGAAAAAAATTATAAAGCCAAATAAAATTTTGTTAAACTATAAATATCATAGCCACCAAGGTGAAGGGATTTATTGATGTTTGAACAAATGTAAAAAGATGAACGCTGACATATTCAGAACTTTTCAGGTATTGTACTCTGTTCTACCTTATGAAATAATTACACTAACAAAGCACCCGCTGTACTAATCTCATTTGATGGACAAGTGTCAATATGTTCAAGGCATACATTGCTAACTCACCCAAGTACATTATTTATAAAAGATAAGGCATTTCTGAAAATAATGTCACTCCATAATCATGATGTTTCATTGCAATCTCATAGATAATTCACATTTTACCCATAGTGGGAGGACTAATGGCAGGATTTAGACAGAACCGGCCTAAAGTGGCAAGGCTGTGGTAAAAAGATCCTGTTAGAGCAATTGCTGAAACAGTTATTCACAGACACACCAGCCACAATGAAGAAAGTCCTCATTATCAGCTAGTTTCCATGTCTCTCAGTCATTCACTGGTTACCACAAGTCCGAATAGGCCCTTTTCTGCTGCCCTTGCAGTAACCACCAGTGGTGACTCATGCATTGTGTTAGTATAAGCACCCCTGTCATTCATTCCCCCATAGACATGCATGCATCAAAATATACACACTGACCAGGCACACCACCATACCTCTTACCTGTCTCAGAGTTTACAAAATGTCCCTGATGTTACCTCTTCCATCCCTTATAAATCACAAAATATTACAGTGTGGCAATAATGCCAGTCCTCAGACTTTCATTATTCTTATTGTTCAGAAAATGTATCATGATGCAAGTCTTGTTGCTCTATCAACTCATTAAGTGGTTTAGGGTAATGTTTATAAAGACTCCCTGGTGCCTTCTAGTGTCCCTCCAGATTTGTCCACAAGACTTGAGCATGGCTCCCATATGTCATCAACCAATAATGCCAGACATTTGAGTTCCATATTTATTATTGTCCAATAAAATTATCCAAATGCAATTGCTCTATTAACTTTTAATGTTAATTACAGTAATATGTAGAAACACACCCCTGGTGTCTAGTGTTTCCCCTCCAATATATTTTTCATGCGGCAAAACCAGTTTCTCTACCACCTTTCTGATGATTAGAATGTAGAAAAGTATCCCTTGTGTCCATCAGCCCCCTATTATATCCAATGGTCTGGGGTATAAACCTCCCCAACAAATGCACACATGCACACGCACACACACACACACACACACACATATATACATCTATATATATATATATATATATATATATATATATATATATATATATATATATATATATATATATATATATATATATGCACACCGCCACAAACATGCACACATGCATCTTGTTCATTGCAAACTTCCCTCACCCAATCGCACTCACACACATACTTACCTATACACATGTACATCTAGCCTACTATTTCCTAACTGAAATAATACTGTTACCACCCAGGCAGACACAGACACACACACAAACACACACACACACACACACACACACACACACACACACACACACACACACACACACATTTACTTTTGAAGCAGCAAAATTCCCAAAACATAAAATTGCACAGGTGGATAGGAAAACCAGGACATCTGTGCAAAGTACAGTTGTGTACACTTACATAAATGTAGATGTTCGAGAGTATTCACTATTGCAGTCCTAACCAATGGGTTATCTGGCTTCCGGTAGCCCACAATCGGCCAGAATACCAAAGGTAAGTAAATATGACATCGGCTGTCATCAGTTATAAAGGATGTCAGGACATCCGATACAAAAGGAGGCAGCCGACGTCACTTCTTCAGTCTTTCTTGCCATAACAGTCAGGAGTCCTCAGAAAACAAGGCTTAAGCCAAAAGAAACTTTGGCAAATAAAACCAGATTCAGCCTGTACCTTAGTAAAGGAGAACAGGAAAGGACCAAAAAAGGGGGAAGGAGGGAGGGAAACCAGGACTGCAACAGTGAATACAGTCGAACATTTGCATTTATGGTAAGTGTACACAACTGTACTATGTTCATCGTGTTTCACTGTTGCATTCCTAACCAATGGGTTGATTACCAAAGCCTAGAGAAAAGGGAGGAGGTACCAACAGAATCAAGGATTGGATAGAATGCCCTGCAGAACAGCAGTGACAAACCCCACCCTGGCTCTAGAAAACAAAGGCAAATTATAATGCTTTGTGAAAGTGTGAACAGAAGACTATGTGGCAGCCTCTAAAATGTCAATAGTAGGGACACCCCTTAAAAAGGCTGCAGAGGTGGAAGCTGCTCTTGTGAAGTGGGTCCTAACCCCTTGAGGAGGAATCTTGCCATGAAAGGAATAACAGAAAGTAATACAATGTGCAATCCACTTAGAAATGGTTTGTTTAGAGACATCTTGCCCTGAACTCCAAGGGCAAAACTGACCAATAACTGTGCTGATTTCCAAAGGTCTTTAGTCCTGTCCTGGTAAAACCTGAGCTGCCTGTGCACATCAAGAGAATGTAGGATCCTTTCACCTCTATTTCGAGGATTAGGAAAGAAAGTAGGAAGGTGTATGGACTGATTAAGAGTCAGGCTAGAAACCACCTTAGGCATAAAAGAGGGACTAGTTCTCAGAGAGACATGATCTGCATGGAAAACAAGAAAAGGCTCCACAGCCATCAAAGCTTGCAGCTCCGAAACCCTCCTTGCTGACGTTATAGCCAAAAGGAAGGCAAAGGCAGTCTTCCAAGAGAGAAACTTTAAATCTGCAGTGGCAGCTGGCTCAAACGGAGGAAGAGTGAGTTTCTCTAATACAAAATTAAGATCCCAGGCTGGCGTAGGTGCCTTTCTGAGAGGTTTTAAGTTGCAATCACCTCTGAGAAACATTTTCATTAGGGGATGAGAGAAAATGGGTTGCTCAAAAGAAAAGCAAGCAGAAATGGCTGAAGCATGGATGCTGATAGAGGAAAATGAAAGACTACCCTGAAGCAAATCAGCCAAGTATTCCAGGATCAGAGAAAGAGTAGGCTGAGAAGAAGATTCCCCTCTAGCCTGCATCCAATGAGAGAATCTTTCCCATTTGTGAGCATAGGACTTCCTAGTGCTAGGCCTCCTGGCCTCCTGAAGTACATTAAACACCTGCTGGGAAAGGGAAGAAGAAATGGCTTGATTCATACAATGAGCCATGCTGCCAAATGGAGAGACTAAAGATGAGGATGTAGAATGTTTCCCCCTTCCTGAACCAAAAGATCTGGTTTCAGAGGGAGACGCCAAGGAGGAAATTGGTCTTTCATCCCTTATCTTCAATAATACTCTGGGAAAAAGAGGAAGAGGAGGGAAGGCATAAACTGACAGAAGCGTCCAAGGGAAGGACAGAGCATCCACTCACCAGGCTTTGCTGTGATGCTGTCTGGTGCAAAAAAAGTGGTAGAAGGTGGTTGTCTGGGGAGGAGAAATGATCCACCTGAGGAGTGCCCCAACATTGTATGATGCTGTAAAAGACTGCTCTGTTCAGCTGCCACTCACGAGGATCCAGGATCTGTCTGCTCAACTGGTCTGCCAAAACACTGAGTCTCCCTGGAAGAAACTGAGCTAGGAGATGCAGGCCCAAGGATGCTGCTATGGACCAGAGAATCATGCTCTGACAGGGGGTAAGAATGAGTCCCTCCCAGTTTGCTGATGTACCACATGACTGTGGTGTTGTCTGTCCTGACAAGCAGAGTTCCTGGAGAAAGAAGATGCTTGAAAGCTAGTAAGGCTTGCTGAACTGCCATCAACTCCTTTAGGTCTATGTGCAGGTGCATCTGCCAGGAGTTCCAATGTCCCCGTATGCATCTGCCATCCAGGTGAGCTCCCCAGGCATAGTCTGATGCGTCCATGGTAAGAACTTGAATAGCAGGAGGTGGGCGAAAAGGCATGCCCTTGTTTTGTAGACAGGTTGTGGCCCACCATAGAAACTCTGTCTGCACACATGGAAGCCGAGGAATTATCACATTCAGGTCATGTGTGTGTTGACACCAAAGGTTCTTGAGGTACCACTGAAATTTCCTCATATGAAGTCTTGCATATGGAATCATGACAATGCAAGATGCCATGTATCCCAGAGCTTGCAGGTATTTCCTTGCAGGGAGCTGGGACAGGCTTGCCAAATCCTTGAAGTAAAGTGAAAGAGTTGCCTGCTTTGTCTAGGTGAAATATATCATCTGGGCGACTGTGTTCAGACTCACTCCCAGGAATGTTATCTCCTTGGATGGCACCATTTTTGATTTTTCCATGTTGAGAGTGTAACCCAGAGAAGAGAGAGGAGTCTTTACAAATTCTAGATCCTTTAACAGCTGTTCTTGAGAATTTGCTTGAATTAGACAGTCCTCCAAGTATGGATAAATCTGAATTTTCTTCTGCCTGCAAAAAGGAATGACTGGAGCTAGGCACTTCATGAAAACTCTGGGAGCAGTAGATAAGCCAAAGGGCAGCACAGAGAATTGATAGTGTTGCTTGCCCACTCTGAAACGAAGGTATTGCCTGCAACTTTCCCTGATAGGGATGTGCAGATATGTTTCTTTGAGATCCAAAGTTACTAGCCAGGAGTCCTTGTCTAACATTGGTAGCAACTGATGCAGAGTGAGCATTTTGAACTTTGGAATTACCAAGAAAGAGTTCAGAATGGATAGATCTAGGATAGGACGCCAGGTGCCTTCTTTTTTTTTTTTGGAACTACAAAAAGTCTGGAATAGAAGCCCTGGCCTACCTGATGAGCAGGAACTAATTCTATTGCCCCCAGATGTAACAGCGATAAAATTTGCTTTTCTACTTCTGCCCTTTGGTTTGGAGGAGTGTCTGGGAATCCTTTAGGTACTGGAAAGTTTGGAAAGAAAAGCTGTGACCTAGGGATACAGTTCTGAGTACCCATTTGTCATCTGTGATGGTGGCCCAGACATTTGCAAAAAAGGCCAACCTTCCCCCTAAAGGATTCTCCAGGCAAGCAGGAACAGGCAGAAGTTGAACAGAGTCATTAAGAATGTTTGGATTGAGATGTATGCTTAGAACTGCCCACCTTGGAAATGGAAGCATGCCAATGCTTAGACCTTTGATTGGTAGCCACCTGCCCCCTAGAAGATTTGTAACCTCTAGTCCTAGAGTGGTTCTGTCTGCTGGTATCAGGAAACATCCAACTCTTAGAAGAGTAATTCCTGCTGAAATGAGGAGGTTGAACTTGCAGAAAGTCTTTAACTGTTTGCATAGACTTGGCCTTATCCTCCATCTTTTTGAGCACTTCCTCTGCTTTGCTGCCAAAAAGACTGTCCTTATGTAAAGGTACATCTAAAAGCTTTGACTTGACAGGCTCTGGAAGGGGGTGCTCCATAAGCCAAGCATGCCTTCTGAGAACAGATCCAGTAGCTGTAACCCTGTAGGAGACTTCTAGAATGTCAAAACCATAAAGTAAAGAATGTTTACTGACAAGACTGGCAGAATTCAGCAGATTCTGCATATCCTTACTCTCTGCCAAAAGAGGCACACTTGCAATCTTTGACTTAATAGCCTCCAAAGTGTGCTGCTGATACTTAAGCATATGAAAAAGGAAATTATTAGACCTAATAGCAAGAGTGGCAAAGGTATAAACTTTTTTACCCCACCTATTTAGGTTCCCAGATTCCCTGTCAGAAGGAACAGGATTCTTGGTAACAGTGGCCTTAAGTCCTTTAGGCCCTTGAGAAATAACCTCTGGGTCAGCTAGCGGATTCCTAAAAAGAAACAAATGAGAATCAGGGACTCTATAGTACCTGTCAAGTTTCCTGGGAGCAGGAGGAACTGAATTTGGAGTCAAGGAATTTTCCAGAAAAACATCATCAACCACTTCCAACACTGGAGGAATAGCCAGAGGTTTATGCTGAGGCAAATCCAAAAACTCCCTGATCCTTTTCTTATATTGGGGATAATCCTAACTTTCCCATTTAAAATGCTCCCTTAGAGTATTCAAAGTATCACCAAAAGAGAAATCCTCTGGAGGAGAAGCAGAAGGCATGGATTCCTCTGCATCTGAATCCTCAAAAGGAGAAAAACCTGAGAAACTTCCTCTTCATCAGCAGAAATGCTAGAAGTATCAGAACCTGAATAAGACAAAGCCTCAGGAGAGACATTCCTTCCCCTTTTTGAAGGAGGAGGCTGTGAACCCCTAATTAGATTCAAAAGGTCATCAGCCATTTTAACCATTTGAGAATGAGGTGAACAAGAGGAAACTGGAGCCTGTTTCTTCACAGGCTTATGACTGGAAGATTTACCTGCAAGTCTGAAGGACTTGGGAGGCCTGGCAACCGCCGAAGCAGTGGCAGAAGTTGTCGGTGTGAGCTTGCTGTCCGAACGAAGAACAAAGGCTTCGGACACTGGAGCCAGCTTAGTGGCTCCAGATCCAGCTGAAGAGGCAACAGGCTAGAAGACAAAATGAAAGCTGGAGGCCTGAGGGACTCTGAAATGGTCTCAACCAAGGCCTGTGGTTGAAAATCTGCAGACTGCAGGGGCTGCAAAGGTGCCTCACTAGCTACCGCAGGACTGACGACCAACTTCACATCATCTGAAGGCTTGACCTTCTGAAGCCTGTCGCTGTGCTTATCCTTACGCTTCTTATGGATATCCAAAGCCTGAAGACCAGCAGACGCCATACCGACAAACTTAGGCCACACTCCAAAATGCTTAGCTAAAAGCTTAGCCCGATGATGAATAATATATGGATTAAAGGAAGCACAGAGGTTACAATTAGGAATGTTGTGGTCAAGGCTTAAACAAATAATACAATAGGAATGAAAATCTCTATGGGGAATCTGCTTTCCACAAGTAAGACAATTATTGACTTTTTCTGACATTCGTTAAGGCAAGAAAAGAGGATCCCCAATGGGGTACTTAGCTATAGTTGACTTCAATTTTGTAGTCGGAAACCAAAAAGGTAAACTGCCGACCGGCACTCGTGCAAAAATGCTTCTGCTTCGAGCTCTGTGTCAAGGAAGTCTGGGGAAGTGACGTCGGCTGACTCCTTTTGTATCGGACAGCCTAACGTCCTTTACAACCGATGACAGCCAATGTCATATTTACTTACCTTTGGTATTCTGGCCGATCGAGGGCTACTGGGAGCCAGATAACCCACTGGTTAGGACTGCAACAGTGAAACACGATGAACATCAATGCAAACACAGACGTGATGTGACCAGCCCAAAAGAACAGAACATTAATTAAACTGTTAAAGTAACAGTCCCAAAACTGCTGCTCAGGGTGGATATCCTCTCCCATCCCCCTCTAGCTATGCCATTGCTTGTAGCTACCTGAGCCTCACTTTAACTCATCTATCCCTTGCCCTTTTAAATGTCTCCAAAGATTTTGCACCTTCGGTATTTATTTCATTAATTTTAAGTTAATTGGGATAGGACACTGATCCAAATGGTCAATTTTCAGACTCATCCCTTTCACAAATCCTCTCCCACCCCCCACACCCCCTCTAGCTATACCACTGCTTGTAGCTACCTCAGCCTCACTTTAACTCATCCATCCCTTGCCCTTTTAAATGTCTCCAAAGATTTTGCGCCTTCGGTATTTATTTCATTAATTTTAAGTTAATTGGGATAGGACACTGATCCAAATGGTCAATTTTCAGACTCATCCTTTTCACAAATTCCAACAATTCATTTGCTCCTACTCTGCCACTGGAAATACACTTCTTCAAATACAAGTATCATTTGCAGGTCATGCCCTCTTCTGTCTGCCTTTTCTTTCTACCTCCTTCTTTAAACCTCACATTTCACCACCACCTGATGGATCCAATGACGTCTCATGTATCTCTCTTATCTTTCATTTTATTTATTTATTTAAGTTTGATGACCGGGGAAGTCCACTGGGCCAAGAAGAGCCCATTTTCAGTTGAGGCCCGGGCAGAAAAGCTCCACAATAATTGCAAGTCACATTTCACATGTTACAAAAGGACATAGTTCATACAGCTAATTAAACATTTACAGATAAGCTCCATGATATTTGCAATTGGCTTGTTACAATGTTACAAAAATGAAAAGACATAATTCAATACAGAAATTTCAACATTTACATAAAGTGAATATTTTTGTTATAAACTCTATTGTAGGTTTAACATTTCAACATATATAGCTACTAGCCATTAGTAGGTTAGGAAAATATTATAAATGGAGAGGGTAATAGTATATTTGAGATTGGAGAGTATAGTACAATAGATATTAGAGAGAAAATTATTTTTTTGTAGGGGAGGGATTGTTTTGGGTGGGATGAAGTAATAGTAGAGATAGTTGGATGAGTCAGTGCAAGGTTGAATGAGGGGAAGGAGTTTAAGTTGGAGTGTGGCAAGGGCATTCCCATTTAGAAGAAAGATGAGAGAGTAGCTGAGATTTGAAATTTGTATGGTTAGATAGGTGGCATAGGTGTGTGGGGAGAGAGTTCCACTGTTTAGCTAAGGAGTGGGACAGCAGTAGATGGCCAGGAGGTCATGCAGGTTTGTGGACCTGAAGGAGATTTTGGGTTTTGAGCGAGAGATTGGGAATGTAAGGTTTTACGAATGTAGTGAGAGCTGGCAGTTGGCAGGTTTAAAGATGAGCTTGTGGGCAATGGTGAGTTGTAGGTAACTGAGGTAGTTAGGTAGTTCAAGCCAGTTGAGGGTGAGGAGGGAGTGGCAGTGGTGGGATGAGTTTTTTGAATTGGTTGCAAATTTGGAGATCTTGTGGTATCAGGATTCAAGTCTGGACCGAAAGCCAAGATGGAGAATGGTGGAAAGAGGGGCACCACACAAAAGGCAGGGGAGTAGGAAGGTGGATGCAAGAGTCTGATGTGTAGAGGGGCTTAGGAAGCGGTTGTGCCTGTAGAGGAGACCTAACTTTTGGTGGGTTTTCTTGATTGCTGAGCGGATGTGGTTGTCAAATTTTAGTTCTTAATCAATAATGATGCCAAGAAGCTTGATGTTTGGAATGATTTCGAGAAGGGTGTTGTTTTGGCTCTGCATGGTGAATGTGGATTTGTCAATGGAGTTTTTGGTACAGGAAAAAAAAAACATTAGTCTGGTTTTATTTGGATTTAGTGCCAGATGGTTGACTGCATCCAGGTTTCTCTTTTGAAAAAGGCTAGTTGGGTTTTTGCTAGGAGCTCGTAGAGGGAGAAGGCTGAGCAGATGACTGCTGAGTCATCTGCATATCGGATGATAGGTGAGTCTGGGATGGATTTGTGAAAGTTGTTAATAGGGTGAAGAGAAGAGGGTCAATAATAGACCCTTGTGGGACACCTGTGGGTGTGGGAAGGAAGAGAGAGGTTGAAGTTTTCCTTTGGACAGCTTGTTGGCAGTTGGACAAGTAGCCAGAAAACCAGGCGATGGTGGTGGGAGAGAGGTGTAGGGTGGATAGTTGGGATATAAGTAGGGTGTGTGAGATGGCGTCAAAGGCCTTTGACAGATCTAGGAATAGTGTGGATATGAACTTGCCTGAGTCACATTTGAGGTTTATGGTTTCAAGAAAGGAAAGAAGGGCAGTCATGGTGCTGTGACCAGGGCGGAAGCCATGTTGGGTAGGGGAGAGGAGATTGTTTAGTGTTAGGTGTGCCATGAGTTGTGCTTGTATTGTTTTCTCTAGCATTTTAGAAAGAGAGAAAAGGATGGCAATAGGCCTGAAGTTGGTGGTATCAGTATTTTTGCCATCTTTGTGGAGGGGGATGATGTAACCATGGCACCAGATAGCAGGGAGTATGATTCTTGTATGGCTCTATTTATAAGAATAGAGATGGGATAGACAATGCTGTCTGCAAATTGTTTGAGGAAGGTGGGGGGAAGGTTGTCAGGTGCATTGTGACAGGGTTTGAGTTTGAGGAGAAGTCTTTTTATAGTGCAGAAGGACGTGGAGGAAGTTTGATGACTGGGGTGGTGGGAAGGAGGCTGATAGTTTAGCTATGCAGTCTATGAAGAATGAGTTGAACTGGCTGGCTGTTTCAAGGTTGGAGAGGTTGGGGTCTCGGCAGGGGTTTTCTTTGGTGCCAGGATGCAGCATGGATGAGATGGAGTCCCAGACTTTTTGGGGATTTGTTGATTAAAAGGACTGGAGTTTGGAGTAGTGGGCTTTGCGGTCTTTAATTATTAGTTTTTTTGCAGAGTTTCATAGTTGCTTATATTCTAGGAGGGTGTTAGGGTTTTTATGTTTTTGAAATTATTTCCATTTTATCTGTCCCTTTAGTGCAAGGCTAGTTTAGTATCTTTTGATAACCATGGGCAGAGATTGGTTTTGATGCATTTGGTTCGGGGGGGGGGCTTGCTGATAGAGAAGGGTTAGGAATGAGTGGTTAAAGTAGGAAATGGCATCATCTAGAGGAAGGGTTTTTAGAGGGGACCAGTCAGTATGCTTTAAGCATTCGGAGAAAGTTAGAGGGTTGAAAGAGGAGAGGTTGCGGGTTTGGATGTAGTGGTGTTTATGCAGTGGAGATGGAAGACTTTCGGCAAAGGCTGGTAGGTGATTGCTGAGAGGAACAGGTAATGTTCCGTTTTTGGTGATAAGGTTTGGGTGAATTGTTAGGATCCAGTCAATGATGGTACCAGAGGTACTATCGTTATTTGGTCTGGTTGGAGATTGTATTAGTTGTGAGAAGTTGTAAAGGTTGATTGTGTGGGACGGGGCTTCAGAGTTAATAGTACTCCAGTTGATGTTGGTATCATCGAGTATATAGGTTTAATTTTTTATACTGGAGGAGAACCAGGACAGGTTGTTTTCAAGAGTTTTGATATTATCACCAGGGGGAATATAGAGGGCAGTGATACACATGAACTTGTGGTTGTTTATTTTTAGTAAACCTATTATAATTTCAGCATTGGCAAAGATTGGTATTTTATTGGAGTAGGGAGTTATGGCAAGGGAGGTGGGGTAGATTATTGCTACTCCACATCCTTTTTTGTGGGCTCTGTCATTGTGAATGATTTGGAAACCTGGTTGTAGGATTTTGCTATCTTTTACATAGGTTTTCAGCCAGGTTTCTGAAATGGCGGTAATGTCAGGGTGGTTATGGGAGAGCCAGGCATGGAGGTTAAGGATTTTGTTTTTTAGGCTTTGTGTATTAAGTGTTGTAAGGCAAATGGACTTTGGTTTGTGGGTTGAGTGGAGGGTTTGTTGAGACTGATGTTAGAGATGGGTCTGGGGTTGGGGTGGATGTCGCTGGCTAGTGAGAGAAAGATGTGGTGGAATAGAAGAGTGAGGCAGTGTGTTGGGAGAGGGTAGCTTGGGTTGTGTGAGAGTAGTGATTTTCTGGTACCACATTTAAGAGGGGAGTACGGGGGGTTGGGTTGGGAGCAACATTGGTTTGAAAAAATAGATTGAGTTAGAGGTATGTGAGATGGATGAGTAGGATGGGAAGTGAGGTTGATAGTAAGATGTAGTGGAGTGTGTGTGAGAGTTATGACAGGGGTTGGGAAAAAGTGTGAGATAGGTAAGAGAAGAGAAAGAGATTAGTAGGTCAAATGGGGTTATAGGGAGAGTTGTTATGTACAGCATTGTAGGAGGGGTTAATGTTTGGGGTGATGTAGATCTACAAGTGGGTGGGGTTTGGCTTAGGTGTATTGTGATTGGAGAGGTGTTGGGTGGGGAGAAGTCAGGGGATGTATAAAAGTACAGGTAGTGGGACTTATGGAATTTGGGGGCAGGGTAGGGAAGCGGACTGAGCCCGAAGGGTGAGCAGAGTGGGTTACACCTTCCTGGAGGAGCAGCAGTCGCCAAACAGAAAACAATCAGTGAGAAAGTTAGCAACTACAGAAATAATGCTGCCTATTGTTTTGGTTTGAATGTTACCTTTCTGTTTGTTTTTATTATTTATGCACCAATGGGGAACCGCAGTTCACTGAGAAGTAGGAAAATAATGTAGTTATGCCAGGGGTTTTAGAAAGGGACATGCAGTAAATTATGACTCAATAGAGCGCTAATTGAAAAAGAATGGAATATGGTACAAGCGAGTACACTACTGGGGATTCCTATGAAGCAAGGGCAGAAAAGCTAAGTCAAAAGATGGTGCCTTTCTACATCAGGTTTTTTTTGATTCAATATGTAAGTACAATCATAAGTACAAATGGTACTTACAGTTGTGCACACTACTGAAGGATGCCGGTGGGATCGACAGAAACAGAGTGTAGTCAGGCAGAGGTTTTTAGTATTTAAAGATGGTGCCACAGCTCATGGGAGGAATAAGTAAACTCTCAAGAGGAAGAGGGACAGAATAGACAGGATTGACAGGGCTGGGAAGCTAACAATAAGATTATTTTAGGAGACTGAGACAAGGGGGGGCTAAGAACCAAGGCTTGGAGAAAGCTGTGAGAAAACAAGTTTGAAAGGGCAAGGAAACTTACAGTAGAATTCTGTTAGGAGAACAAGAAAAGGGGGGAGGCTATGGACCAGGACTTGGAGAAAGCTGTGAGAAGAGAAAAACAACCAACCAGCTACCCAGGTCAGTACCTAAAGGTGTCTGCTTATCTGTGTGAACTCAAAAGCAGATTTAGTAGAGCATCAGGGAAGTAGAATATAAAATGAATGCAAAGCTTTGGGAAACTGTATATGTTACAATAAATGGGAGAATAAAATATAAGAGTATAAAAGAAATATGATAAACAAGATAAATAAAATATAACAATATAAAATAAATGCAAAGCTTTCAAAAAATGTATATATTTTTACAGTAAATGGGAAGAAAAAAGGGGGGGGGGTCCAGTAGTGTGCATAGCAAAAGAATCAGTAGGGGTATCACAGAGAGAAGATTATAATAGACCTACACTGCTCACAGTCTGTTGATAAATGTAGAACTTGTAGTGGCTTTTACTGGTTTGTACGGGGTTCCATTTTCCAAGTTCCTGTATGCAGACAGTTGCTTCAATTTTTTTTTTTTTGTTGGACCTTTGAATGTGTTCAAGGGAACTGCTCACGATTTGTTGATAAAAGTAGAACTTGCAGTGGCTTTTACTGGTTTGTACGTGGTTCCACTCGCCAAGTTCTTGTATGCAGGCAGTTGCTTCAGGTTTTTTTTTTGTTGTTGTTGGACCTTTGAATGTGTTTAAGGGAACTGCTCACAGTCTGTAGATAAAAGAAGAACTTGCAGTGGCTTTTATTGATTTGTAAGGGGTTCCGCTCTCTGAGTTGTATGCAGGGAGCTGCTTCAGGTTGGGTTTTTTTTGTTGGACCTTTGAATGTGTTTAAGGGAGCTGCTCACAGTCTGTTGATAAAAGTAGAACTTGCAGTGGCTTTTACTGGTTTGTGCGGGGTTCCGCTCTCAAAGTTATTGTATGCAGGCAGATGCTTCAGGTTTTTTTTTTTTTTTACGGGTGTGCAGTCCAATTTTTTTTCAGGGTATACAAGCCTATTTTGTTAAATCTACATGCATGTGCCATGCCTTCCCATCTTCTTAAACCAGTGCTGCTTTTATCTGTCCTTTTTCCATAAGCTTTATGACTTTCTTACATTGGAAATTCTAGAGGAGCCACACACCCACCCACACTTCAAACATAGTTATACTAATTCCAGCACTGAAATTATCAAATGTCAGTAATCCTCGCAACTAATGGGCTAAACTATTCATAGGATCATAGGAGGTTACTAGGCTACTGACCCTGAGAGCCTTATAAGCCTAGCCAACAGTTTAGCCCATGTTTAGACAAGCCAGCACCCAATGACCCTGTCCAGTAGAGACGGGTGGAATCCCGGGATTATATTTTCTGTTTCCCATCCAGTTATCCAGGTTGCGCTTAAAAAGGGATAAAGAGGTACACTGATTGATGTGGAGAGGGAGTCTATTCCATAGATGGGGGAGTCTCTGGGACACAAATCTGTCTCTTCAACATGTCCTGTTCATGTCACAGACCAGGTTGAGGATGCATGTTTGAGTTACTTGAGTGGAGCTTGACTTGCAGATATGCAGCATTCCCATCAAGGTGGGGTCCATGATCACCTTGTATGCCAGACAGAGGAGTCTGTATGAAACTGAGTAGAGGGATAGGGCTTTTAGCCTAGCTGTGTATGGTAGATGTTTGAGGCCCTGGATTCTCCTGGTGAGGAACCTCTGTGGTCTCTCCAGCTGCTGTATGTGTTATGTGAGGTACATGCCAAAAGAAGCACTGTACTCAATAATGGGCCTTATAAGGGAAGAATATAGGGATGTTACCTCCTTGTCCCTGGATGAGATACCCTTACTTATGAGGTGGGCCATGTAGAAGGCTTTCCATACAACGGAAGCAACATGGTAGTCAAAAGTCAGGTTACTATCAACCTGGGTGCCCAAATCCCTCATGAATGATTGCGTGCTTAGGACATTATTATTAATGTGATAATTTGTGGGGACATCACTCTTCCCAAAGGGGATGATGATGCATTTTCTGTTATTCAGCTTGAGGTCATGTTTCTGGCACCAGTCATTTGTTTGAGTGACACCCGCTTGGAGGATGTTCACATCACTAGCTGAATTGATGACAGCACCCAGCTTGCAGTCATCTGTAAACTTGGTCAGCCATAGCCCACTGTTTTTTTGCCTGCGCCTCAGAAAAGTATATCCCAAATAACAGAGGCCCCAAGACCAAACCCTGGGGTACGTCGTTTGTTATGGGTCTACTGCTTGAGGTGGTTTACCCTATTTTGACTAGGTGAGTTCTATCAGTGTGCCAGTTTGCTACCCATCTGGTAACATACAGATTGATGCCTAGTTGAAAGAGTTTATCTATTATGCCTGAGTGAGGATTAGTGTCAGTTTGGCCAGGTCAAGGTAGGTGGTGTGCACTGTCTTCCCCTCATCCACGGCTTTAGTGACTGTCTCAAAGAAGTTGACCAAATTTATCAGACATGACCTCCCCTTGACGAAGCCAGACTGTATGAGATCAAGTGTTTGGAGGTTGCCAATGTTCTTGTTAATGAGGTCCATGATAATCCATTCCATGGCCTTGCAGATCAGGCTAGTTAGGCTGATGAGTCTATAATTTCCCAGATCGGTGGACGCTCCACGTTTGCTGAAGGGATGGCAGTGGCTGGCATGAAGCCAGTCCTCAGGCTTTGGTGGAATAGGGTGCCTAACGGTGCAGCAAGTTCCTGCCTGAGTTCACATAGGATGCAGCCTGGTATGTTAATGGGTCCCATGGAGGCTGTATTTTTTGCTTTTGAGAGAGCAGTGATGACCTGTTCCCTAGATATAAGGGGAAGGGACAGGTACTGGGGATGTCCTTTTATTGGGGGACAGAGGGGTGAAGTTTTCACTAAATCTGTCAGCCAGCAAGTTTGCGATATCTACAGTATTTGTATATGTGATGTCCTTGACCACCGGTTCTGAACAGATCTGGGTGCTTCCTTTGAGGTTGCGGACATATGTGAAGAAGGCCTTATGAGTGTCTCTATTATATGTGGCCAATTTGGACTTGAAGTTTGCTTTGGAAGATTTCACTAGTGCTCTTATTTGCTTGTTCAGGCTAAGGCTAAGAGATATTGCTTCCAACTGGGCACCTTCTCCTTCTTGGTCTTGGACAGCATTTTTTTTCCTTTTGCTATAGAGTTTATTTATTGCAGATGTCTACCAGACAGGTTTACTCTTCCTTGAGGAGGATGATTTAGTCTTGACAGGTATTCCTGATTCCATGCATCTGTATAAATGCTCATATAGTGCTTTGGTGTAGTTTTGGATATTGGTGCTAGTTCCTACAGAGGGGGAGGGGGCTGGGAAACTGTTTATACCACTCCCTTGGGAGGCTGTAATCAGATTTGGAGAGGATTTTATGTCTGATCCTAGCTAGAGGTGGGTTGGGGGAGATGATGACTTTGAAATGACCGTTTTATGGTCATATTATACCAGGGAGGATGATACTATAGGGATGCTGCATTGATTACTCATGTTGGTTAATACCAAATCCCAGATATTATCACCTCTTGTGAGGATATAGACTAGCTGTTCCAAGGCATTTGCACTGATAAAATCGAGGAATCTCTGGGCATTTGTGTTCTGGCATGAGTAGTTTTTCAAATCTATGTTTGGGAAGTTAAAGTCACCTGGGTTAGGGTGAAGGGTTGAATCCTGATAGATTCAAACAGGTCCAAATAGGTGGATTGGGCATCTTGAGTCAGATTTGGGACCCAGTAGCTAGCTATGATTTGAATAGGGGTCTTGTCAATGGTTAACTGCACCTGGAGTGTCTTCTGTGTGTCACACTGTTGGACCAGCCTGGAGGTGTGTACCATTGCTGAGATGTGTTACCATTGATGTTTGTGAATGTCCTATATCAATTTAATCATGCATTGACAGCTAGTATATAACAAGTTTGTAATGTATACATACATGTAAATATCAATGATGTAGGTGCAGTTATATTTTTATTCTATATATTTTATGGGTTTCTGAAACATTTTATGGTATAGACTTCATTTATACTGCATGGTGCATGTCTAGTCTGCTTCAGAAAATAGAAATGCATATTTTGTTTACATATCTTGTCTTTTTTTTAGTACCTCTGTAGATTTTTCTCATTCATCTATAATCTCTGGGCTAGTCGTGGCACACACATAGAGATTTTATAACTATTTTTTTTGTATACTTATTCTATATTGTGCTTATATAACTGTGTGAATAACTGATTCTGTATTGCACTTATTTATAGTCTGGGCCACAGCTAAAAAGGGGACAGGTTGGGTCAGCTCCCAACTTAATATAACAAAGACATAAGATAAAGATGAGTAGTTCTCACCAACAAAGCAAAGTATTGCTGACCAGAGAAAAAGCTAATTAGCTCTTGGACAGGACATGCAGTTAAAGTGGGTGAATCCAGATCCAGCAAGAGGCCAGTTACTAGTGGTGTGCCAAAGGGCTCAGTACTGGGACCACTCCCCTTTTTGAAAATACTGCCGATGACTGCAACCTGGGGGCAATCACTAAATCACCCACTGATGAAGATATCCTCCAGGAGGGTCTAGATCAAATGATTGGTGCCAGAACTATGGCCTAAAACTAAATGCAAAAAAATACATGATCATACCCTTTGGGAAGTCAAATACCCTTGCAAATTACAACATCAATAGCATACCCCTTAGAGTTGACTCAGAGGTGAGAGATATAGGTACGCAGACAGAAAGTAGCTTGAACTTTGACTGTCATGTGCCCACAGTGATGAGGAAATCCTTTTATGTGGTACAACTTATATGTAAAGGTATGGCACCCAGATCCAAGGAAATACAACCCTGCTGTAGTCAGCCCTTATTAGACCAATAATCAAATACAGTGAACCATTTGTCAGGTACCTGACTAGGCACTTACAGTAACTGGAGTGACCTCAGAGGTTTCTCACAAAGAAAATACAGGGTGTAAGCAACATGAACTATGCAGACAGACTAAAAGCCCTATCCCTTTACTCTGTCTCCTACCGATTATTAAGGGGTGAACTATGCCTGACCTACAAGGCACTCACAAATCCAGCTCTGATGGAGCTGCTACACATCCGCAAATCTAACAACATGAGGTCACCCAATCTAGGGATCTAAACTTAGAAACTCAAACAAAACATACTAGAGAAACAGATATGTGTCTCAGAGTTTGCCCTTTCTTTGGAACAGGCCTTGTATTCACATTAAGCAGAGCCCTTCCCTGGCCCTCTTCAAACACAATTCAGATCAATGGCTGGAGAATCTCAAATTCACACCTGGGGTAGTGTCTATGTCCCTTATGGACAGTGGAAATCTGTAAGATACTCAGTGCAGAGGCACAAATCCATAAAATCCTCTCCCCCCTTGTAGCCATATATTTGGTAAAATTGGATTATATTGGCTAGGCTTGTAAGCTGTTTGCCTAGTAATCTCCTGTGAACCTATGAACTACAGACCATGCACTATCTACATTTGTATACCCTAAAACCTAGCATCACAGCTCCTCCCCATAAAAAAACTCACTGTAAATTCTTCATGTGTTAAAATAATGCATATAAGATGTATTTTGTGACTTTGGACTAGATTGTGGCTGAAAGGGGTCCACTGGTACAGTCTAATCATTCTCAGCATGACAAGAGCCAAGGGGTTATCCTCCTGCATATGCTCTACATGTATAATTTCTCTGTTTTTCATTTACCCTTTTTCCTAAAGTTTGACCTCTCACTAAGTTTCTCTCCCAAGCTATGCTTGGAATTTGTATTCACTTTACATCTCCTATATATTCTACATTATTATTATTCTGTTTTTTTTTTCTGGACAGATTTTACTTTTATTATATTTTTGATACATTAACTCCTGTTCACCTATAAAAGTATACCATGTTAGTTGTTTCTAGCTGCTATATTATTATTGTATCACTTGAATCTACTTATCTTATCTTTACTGTCTTGTTTTTTTGTATTGTTAACTACTAACCTTGTTATTTTACTGCTTGTTTCATGTAATATTGGAGCTTTCCTCCTTGGGTCTCAGCTGAAAAAGGGCTTCTGCTGAGTTAGACCAACCCAGTTAACAAATGTCAAATAAATAAAAAAATAAATAAAAAGGAAAGTATTAAAGTAGAAAAACATCTCAAATATTGAAGAGAAGCATATTACTAAGGAACAACACTTTACAGCACTCAAATGACTCTGTTTTGTTACTCTTATACATAATGCTAAAGGAAATAATTGATTTTGAGGGGAGGGTCATTCTTTTACCATCAAATTCTGCACAATACAATGCTTAGGATGCTCAGGACAGCTCAAACAACTAACTCTTACAAGCAAATGTACGATCAAATGCATCTCTGTTTACCAGCAGGTAGGTTCCACAGAATTCACATTATCTTCTGTAACACAACACCATTTTGTGAGGTCCTAAGTGCATACTGCAGGTTCATCAGCACAGTATCAACTCTAAAGTTTTGTATGTTGCATTGTGCATACTTTTAACTGTTTGATCAATGGAGTAGTTTTCTTCCATTGTATGCTCTCCAGCTTGGTCTTTTATGCTTTCCTGTAAGCTGATATCCAACCTTTGTTAAGTATCTAACCGTATCAGTTTTGTCATATATTTCTTCCTTTTTAGTAGTTTATCTTCTCATGTTTGCATCACTTTGGAATTTCTATATATATTAACTACCATTATAACCAATTTAGATGGGATGCCTTCTGTGTGGAGTCTGCATGTCCTCCCTGTGGTCACGTGGGTTTCCTCTGGGTGCTCCAGTTTCCTCCCACATCCCAAAGACGTGCAGTAGGTGGACTGGACACTCTAAATTGGCCCTAGGTGTGAGTGCATGTGTGTGTCTTCTGTGGAAGGTTGGGTGCCGGGCTGGCAACTCGACACTGCAAAACTCCACTGCCAATCATGATCCGACAGGCGACCCCTAACTGGGAAAAGCCAGAAAAAGAAGAAGAAGATAACCAATTTAGATTAAGTGCACAAAAGGGTGAATGTGTTTAAAGGAACAACAGTATCTCCAAAAAATATGAGATGCAGCCATACCTCAGCCATCTAGGTTTGTCTGTATGCAATGCAATTATGGGACTGCATATACACTTGTGGACAATATCAATACATAGTGAAAGTTCTAATCTACAAAGAAAAAAAAAGCCAAAATGATATCTTTTCTCAGATTAAAAGAAACTTTTCAGAAAGGAGAATGAACAGAAATAAAACTATTAAACATTTTTGCCACCCTTTACAGGCAGTTTAGTGTGACAGCTTAAAGGCATATTTGGCTAGACATCTTGTGGTTCCTGTGATCTAGTACTGCTCCTATATTCATTCCTAAAGCAGATGTTGACAAAAAACAGGTGATGGCAGAAGTGCTAAAAAGCAAGAGAGATAATGTAAAGCTCATGACCAGAAAAAAAAATAAAGAAAACTGGCAAGCCCACAATTATTGTGGCAATTATAGAAAACTGCTGGAATTAACACATATCAATCAAGATTTGACACGTTAATGGCTAAGGAGAGATAAATTGAACCCAAAAGATGAAAGGTTAATAATGGCAGCTTTTATTTTCACATTCCTGCTCCTTTCTGAAATATTTCAGCTAATCTGAGCAAAAATGTCATCTTGGACTTGTCTTCTTTGGGGATTAGAACTTTCACTATGTTTTTATTTGATAATGCAAATATGTATGCAATCTCACAACTGTTAGTTGGCTAAATGCACATTGGTTTAAAATTCTATAAAAAATGTGGAAGATACAGATAAATGTGTCAGTGGCACTACAGGTAGCATACTTGTCTTTGATGCTGGAAAATCTGAAGAATATTGATCTATTCCCACTCCTAACTGGATTAATTTTCAAATTGCTGTCACAGTAGTGTAACATTAGGGGTGTCATATTTCTGAATCTTCTATCCTTTGGATGAGATGCTAAACCAAGTGAGATGGTGATAGCTTAGGTGGGTGTAAAGATCCCTTGCCACTTTTCAGAAAGAGCAGAGGACGTTACCTGGTGTCATGGAAAAGCTACAAGCTGGGTAGGTCTAACTTGGGTCAACAAAAAATAGACAAACAAATAGCTAAAATGTAGATTGGTAATACAAGATACTAGACATTTTTTGTTGGTTGTGATATATTCATGGTTGGAGGTCTGTATACTGAAAGGTAGAAGAAAGTGGCAACACTGTTAACATTATGGATTGTGCAAACACTACAACATACAGGTAGCAGGGAAGTACTGTAAACATGAATCCCAAAGAATTGCTGGAAATGAAGAATGTATGTAGAAGCAAGAAAACCAGATACTGTAACAGAAAAAAACAGAAAAATAGTATTAATTACTGAAACAGCTACATCTAGTACAATGTTCTGCATAACAAGAAACAATGGTCATGAAATGTAAGGATATGCAAAATGAATGTGGAATAAAGATGCACATATAGATCCAATAGCAGTAGGAGATATGGGTCTAATAAATAATTTTTCATGCATACTTAGATATACTATCAATACATGTAACTCCATACAAACTAAAAAAGGAGTTACTTCTGGGTGGTGAGTAAAGACCACTCTTGGCAAACATCAAATATTGAAGCAATATTAATTTCATGAACTTTAGCTGCACCCTGACTATGGAACAGACAGTTAAAGACTATGATGACTCTGGCTAAATGATGGGTTCTCCTTGCTAGCACTGGGTCACAGGCAGGTACTTCAGGAGCCTTGTACTAGATCCAGCTCTGTATCTACACTAAGTAATAAATAGAACAGTACAACTCTACCTTATGCAGCTTGCAGGATGGTACCCAAACTTGGCTCTGCAGTAAGTAGGACCAGTAAATCCTTACCTTGTGCAGCATATGCAGGATAGGGCACAGTCTACAGTAATTTTCATGTACTGTAAACTTTGCAAGATAATGCATACTTTACTCTATGTAAAAATATTAAAAGTACAATGCACTCTTATATATACCACATGATAATACTCAGTCTAAACTTAATCAGAACTAGGAACACTACATTTTTATCTTATTCAGCATGTTGCATGAAATGATACATATTCATCACTATTTATCCACACTATGTAATGAGCAGGAAAAGTGCAACCTTACCTTATGCTTGATGAAGGACAGCACATCTGCAATATGTCATAAGCACAGACCCACCATGTGCAGTATGCAAGACAGCACTCGACTATACTGTAATCAGATGAGTATGCAGTCTGCACCATTCTTCTTCTTCTTTTGGCTTTTCCCGGTTAGGGGTCACCACAGCGGATCACCTTGTCCGCACATTGAATGGCAGTGGAGTTTTACGGTGTCGAGTTGCCAGCCCGGCGCCCAACCTTCCACAGAAGGCACACTCACACACACACACCTAGGGCCAATTTAGAGTGTCCAATCCACCTGCAGCATGTCTTTGGGATGTGGGAGGAAACCGGAGCACCCGGAGGAAACCCACGCGACCACAGGGAGGACATGCAGACTCCGCACAGAAGGCACCCCAGCCGAGGATCGAACCGGAGAACCTCTTGCTGTGAGGCAGCAATGCTAACCACTGTACCACGGTGGCCGCCCATGCAGTCTGCACCATATAATCAATAAAAAGTACCATAATCTTACCTTACACAGAATTCATGATGGCAGCCAATCTACAGTATGCAATAACCATGCACAGAATAGTATCACATGATGCAGTATACAAGACAGTTCACAATGACCACTGGGAACTAGGTAGGAATCATGCAATCTTGTCTTATGCAGCATGCAGGATGACACATAGTAAAAACAAGGACAACCTTACCTTATGCAGCATGCTGGACAGTACACTTTGACAACCTTACCTTATGCAGCATGCTGGATAGTGCACGTTGTACACTATGTAAAAATTTGGAATACTATAACTTCACCTTATCGAGCATGCTGGACAGTGCACATTGTACACTATGTAATAATTAGGCTTACTATAACCTTACCTTACCTCATGCAGCTTGCTGGACAGTATAGGCTCCATGCTATGCTGTACGAAGGAGCAGTAAGTCCCTATCTAATAAGGATGACAATGTAACTTTACTTCATTCATCATGCATGATAGTGCACAGTTTATACTATGTAACAGATAGGGTGGAGCACAGTGTTACATGCACAATGGTACTAGTCCACACTGCATCACAAGTAGGAACACCAAGATTTCTCCTTATGCAACATGCAGTAAGATACCCAGTCCATATTATGTAATAAGTTTGAAAAGACAACCTTACCTTATGCTCCATGCAGATAGTGCAGTTTACAGTAGGTTATACGCAGCAGTAGAACAACCTTATTTTATGCAGCATGCAGGACAGCACCCAGTGTGCACCACAAAATAAGTGGGAAAAATACATTAGATCATGCAGCAAGCAGAACGTAGCACAAACTATACTCTGTAAATAAGTAGTACAACCTTAAGTTATGCAGCATGCAGAGGAGTACACTGTCTGCATTATATAACAAGCAGGAAGAGTGCAAACTTACCTTATGCAGCACTTCATGATGGTAGCCAACCTACAATGTGCCATAAGCAGGAATAGTAAAATCCTGCCTAATGCAGCAGACAACAATGTGTATGGTATGTAGCAGGTAGGAACAGGACAACTTTAACTTATACAGCTTGCAGGTCAGTATACAGTGTACAGTGTATACAGTGTACATTATATTGTAAGTACAAATAGTAGAATCTTATTTTTTGCAGCAAGAGGACAACACACAAATCAACAGTCTGTAATGATAGCAAACATAGCAAACAGTGGAGCCTCATCCAGCAAGCAAGGCAATGCACTATCTACACAATGAAATAACACAACCATAAAAAAGCAAAAAAAAATATACGGCAGATGAAATGCACAGGATGGTTTAATAGAAACACCAAATACAAATGTTTGTATTTGGTATTTATATTAAATCGTCCTGTGCATTTCACCTGCCACATATTTTTGGCGGTTATTTTGAGTTTATTTGATGTTATGCATTTGGTTATTAACAACACAGCCATACCTTATGCAGCAGGTTGTATGGTACCCAGTTCGCTCAATGTAATAGGCTGGAAAACTTCACCCTTAACTTACGCTCCACAAAGGGAAGTACACAGTCCCCACTACATTATGGGCAGGAACAGTGTGATTTTTCTTTATGTAGTATGCACCCACTCTACACTATGTAATAGGTAGGAAAAGTGCCTTATGTCATACTTTAGATCTGCAACATGCAATACAGTACAGAAACTAACTCATTAAAATAAGGAGAAAAGGAAAAACCTTACCTTAAACAATGAAATGAAGATATGCTCTACACTAGGTTATTATCAGGAATGGTTTTAACTAACACTTCATGAAGGTAGAGCTCTGTGCACTCTGTGTAGAGACAGTAGGAGTAATAGTAGCAGTCAAGGACAGTCTTAATAACAAACTATTTAATGCAGTCATTTGCATATTTGGCAGTCTTCTTCTTTGCAGATATTCAAGAAATAACTTGATACATGGTCGGGTCCCAGGGTATATACATTCATTGATGAGTCTGCATTCTGGATGGCTTTGGCCTTTGTGCAGGAATTAATGAAGAACTGAACAATTAAAATCGAACAATACCTTATTCACCATACATGATAATATACAGTCTACATTATGCAGTGAGTAGGAACAGCACAACTATAGTAATAATATGTACAGGACAACCTGTCCTCGTGTAGCATGCATGACACTGCAATATGTACTATGTTATAATGAGAAACAGTATTACCTTACCTTATGGAGCTTGCAGGATTGTACCCAGTCTAGGCTATGTAGTAAGTGGCAGCAGTAAATCCTTATTGTATAGAGTATGACTTCTTGTTATGTGCACACTCTACCCTGTGTAATAACCAGGACCAACAGAACCTTACCCTGTAAAGCACACAGGATACTTCTCAGTCTACACTATGTAATAATTAGGAACAATACAAAGTTCCCTTATGCAGCATTCTATATAATATACAGTCTGTATTACATAACAAGGAGGAGGAGCACAACCTTAAAATAGCAGGGGGAATGGTACCAATTCATGCTGTGTAATAAGTAGGAATATGCAACCATCCCTTAGGCTTCATCTACAACATTATATAGTCTATAGTACACTATGTATAGGAACAGTACTCCCTTAATACAGGAAAGGGAGTAGTACCAATCCATACTGTGTAATAAATAGGAAAAATACAACCATCCCTTAGGCTCTGTGTACAACAGTACATATAATCTATAGTACACTATGTTGTATATAGATGCAGTACTCACTTAATGCAGCATGGGGGATGGTACCAATCCATACTGTGTAATGAATAGGAAAAATACAACCATCCCTTAGGCTCTGTGTACAACAGTATATAGTCTATAGTAAATTATGTTGTATATAGGAACTATACTCTCTTAATGCAGCAGGGGGAATGGTTCCAATCTATACTGTGTAATAAATAGGAAAAATATAACCATCCCTTAGGCTCTGTGTACAACAGTGTATAGTCTATAGTGCACTATGTAGTATATAGGAACAGTACAACCTTAATACAGCATGGAGAATTGTACCAGTCCATACTATGCACTTAACTAGATTCCAAGTCTGACTTTATAAGGTCTACACTATATAGTATGTAGGAACAGAGCAACTTCACCTTATGCAACATACAACACAGCACCGAGTCTTCACCAGGTAACAATTATGAAGAGTACAACCTTAGATTATACAGCATGCAGGATAGTGCACAACCTTCAGTGTGTAAATAATACAGTCTATACTAAGCTGTAAGCAGTAACAATACAACCTTACCTTATGCAGCAAATGGATCAGCACCCAGTCTGCACTATGCAATAATGAGGAAAGGAGCAACCTTAAGTTATGCAGCATACAGGACAGAATGGAATTTATACTAAGTAAATAAACAGAAAGAATAATACCTTAACATACACACTACTAAGACAAGTACATAGACTACGGCATATAACATGCAGGAATACTATAATCTTACCTTGTGCAGCATACATGATGGTAGCCAGCCTAGTGCAATATGCAGGAATAGTATAGCCTTGCCTGATGCAGAATGCAGAACAGTACAGAGTCTACACTATGTAGTAAATAGGAACATTACAATTTTACTTTATACAACATGCAGGATGGTACACGATTAAAAATCTATAATAAATGGGAGGAGTAGAACCTTAGCTCATGTAACATGAAGAGCAGTACACACGCTATAGTACAAAATAATTAAGTGCAAGAGAAGCCCAACTGATGTAGTACACAGTCTATACTATAATAAGGAGGAACCGCACACTCCATACCTTATCTAGCAGGTACAGCACGTAGGATAGTACACAATTAAAAACCTATAATAAATGGGAAGAGTACAACCTTAACTCAAGTAACATGAAGAGCAGTACACAGAGTATAATAAAAAAGAATTAAGTGCAGGAGAACCCCAACTGATGTAGTACACAGTCCATACTCTGTAATAAGGACGAACAGTACACCCAGCAACATACATTATAGAGCATGCAGGAAATTACAGTCTACATTTTATTATATGGCAAAAGAACAACCTTACATTATGCAATATATAATACAGTGCACAGTCCACAGTATGCAGTAAATAGCACCCAACCTACACTGTCTTATATATAGAAATACAAACATTTTACTTTATGGAGCATGCAAAATGAAGTGTAATGTACACTATTTACTGAAAAGGAACAGTGCAAACTCTCTTATGCAGCAGGCACAACCAGATCCAAAAGTATAAAAAGTAGGAAAACACTACTTTACTTTATGGTTCATGCAGGATAGTACACAGTATACACTGTGCTGTAAGATGGAACAGTAAAACCTTACCATATGCAGCATTCAGGAACACACCCACCCTACACTCAGTAAGAAGAGTATATCCTCAGGTTATGTTGCATGCAGGACACTATATAATCCACACTATAATTATGAAGCATGCAGAAGAATACAGTCTGCCAAATAAAATAAGGAGGAAGAGTACAACTTTACCTTATGTAGTATACAGGATGGTAGTCAGTCTACACTAGGTAATAAGTAGGAACCATGCAATCTTACCTTATGCATACAAGATGGTACACAAACAATACTCTGTGGCAAACAGGAACAGGACTTTATGTAGTGTGCGGGAGAGAGCATATTCTACACAGAAGACACAAGAGCAGCTTAGTACAAACACAGCAGCAAACATTCAAAAACAAATGGAAATAAACTATTCTGAAAAGATGGAAAACAATATTATTTATTTATTTATTTCCAGTTTGATTACTGGGGAAGTTCACTGGGCCCAGAGAGCCCATTTTCAGTGAAGGCCCGGGGAGAAATGCTCCATGAAACAGATTACAGTAAAGATGGCAGTCCAATAAAAATAAAAGTACAAGTATAAATACATATCAAATAATACAAAGAGTGAGCAATATTGCCCATAGTGGAAAAATATCGTTCAGATACATTTTAACAAATTCACACAGTTAAAGTCAAAAGTCAAAAACTATTTACAATACTTACAGAGTGTGAGAGATCATATGGGAATTTGCTATAGAAGGTTATAGCCAGCTATAATGTGCTTAGGAACTCAGGAGGATACCCTCTCAGGGTCTTTTGTTAGAGTTCCAGGTAGGGAGAATGCAGTTATATTTCCATTTGGAGAAGAAGTAGGTGTAAAGATGAGTTTTGAAGTTGTTTATGCTTGACATTGCCCTTAGTGTGGAAGGCGGAGAGTTCAATTTCTTACCTAAGGAGAAGGAGAGAAGAAGTTGTCCAGCAGGATGTTTAGGTTTGTGGACAGTAATTAAGTTTTGGTGTTCATATCTGAGAGTTCTATTTGGAGTGTATGGGGGAAGGATGTTAGAGCGGGGCATTTGGTTGGATTAAATATTAGTCTACGTGCTGTAGTGAGCTGGAGGAAGTCCAGGTAATTTGTGAATTATATCCAGTTGAGGGATTGAAGGGTAACACAGTGATGAGTGGAATGTTTGGCTTTGGTGGCAAATTTAGAAATTTTGTTATAACAGCTTTCAAGTTTGGAAGTGATGGAAGAGAATAGGTTAGTTAGTAGTGGGGCACCATACAGAAGGGAAGGAAGGAGGTAAGAGGAGGTCAGAGTATGCCTGGTAGAAGTAGAGAAGAAGTGGTTGTTCCTGTATAGCGTACCTAGTTTTTGGTGGGTTTTCTTTATATTTTGCTGAATATGGATGTCAAACTTGAGGCGTTCGTCTATAGTTACACTGAGTAGTTTGGCAAAGAGAACAACTTTGATCAGAGAGTTGCTTTGGCTAAGGACTTAGAAGGAATTTTTATCAAAAGAGAAAGATTTTGAGGGTGTGAACAGTAGTGTTTTAGATTTATTAGCATTAAGAGAAAGGTGATTTTGGTGCATCCAGATCTCAGTAGTTGAGAAGGCAGTCTGAGTTTTAGATAGGAATTCAGGGAAGTTAGAGACAGAGCAGACAAGTGTAAAGTCATCTGCATATTGGATGACTTTGGCATTATTGATAAAGATATTAAACAACATTGGTCCAAGGATGGACCCCTGTGGTACTCCAGTAGGAGTGGGTAAGAAAGGTGAGGTGCCTTGTTTCCATTTCACAGCCTGAGATCTATCTGACAGATAGCTTGAGAACCAGGAAAGTGTGTTTTGGGAGAGATTTAGGTTTGAGAGGTGACTTAGAAGGTGCTTATGGGAAACAGTATCAAATGCTTTGGAGAGATCTAGGAGCACTGTGGATACTAAATTCCCAGAATCTTGGGCTTGATTGACAGTTTCTAAGAATGACAGTAGAGCTGTTATGGTGCTATGTCCTGGTCGGAAGCCATGTTGGGTAGGGATAAGAAATTCTTTTTTAGCCAGAAAAGGCATAAGTTGGAGGTGGATGCATTTTTCTAGGATTTTGGAGACTGGAGAGAGAAGAGCTATAGGGCAGAAGTTTGAAATGTTAGTGTTTTTGCCTCCCTTGTGGAGAGGAAGAACAAAGGTGGAACACCAGAGTTTAGGGACATAGGATTCCTTTATGAATCTATTAATTATGATACTAATTGGGAGAGCTATACCATCGGCAGCAGACTTGAGAAAAGAAGAGGGGATGTTGTCAGGTGCACTGGAGCAGGGTTTAAGTTTGGAAACAAAAAAACCTAGGGTTTTGGGGATGGTTGGACTGGAGCTTAGTGTAGTAGGATTTTTTGTCTTTGAAGATTTTCTTTTTTTGCAAAGTTACGGAGCTGTGTATTCTGAAGAAGGGTTTCAGGAAGTTTATTCTTTTGGTAAAGCTTCCAGGATTTGTCTCTTTGATGCAAAATTTGCTTTGTTTCTTTGGTTAGCCAAGGGGCAGTTATAGTTTTTATTCTTTTTTCTTTGGTGGAGCTCGGGAATTTAGAGCATCTAGGAAAGTAGAATTAAAGTGGTCTATGGCTTTATCGAGTGGAAGTGTTTTTAGAATGTTCCAATTCACTTGTTTGAGATAGTCAGAGAAGGTTTTGGGGTCAAATTTACTAAGGTTGCGGGTCTGAATATATTGATGTTGGTGTGGATGGGAGGTGGTTGCACGGTAAATGAAAGCTGGGAGGTGGTCACTAACAGAGTCAGGGATGGTGCCAGAGATGGTAATTTTATTTGGATGGGTGACTAAGATCCAGTCAAGAGTGGACCTGGGGGGATTTGTTTTATTGGGTCTGGTGATGGAGTGGGTTACTTGAGTAAAGTTAAAGAGGTTAACAGACAGGGAGGATATGGGACTGTTGATTTTATTCCAGTCGATGTTAACATCACCTAGTATGTTAGTTTCAAGGTTAATTTCAGCTGAGGCCCATTGGAGTATGTCTTCAAGGGTTGAGACATTATTTTTGGATGGGATATAAAGGGCGATGATACAGATGCTTTTGTAATTACTCATTTTTAATAGACCGACTGTAGGTTCTGCATTGGCGAATTTAGGAATGGGGTTTGGTAGGAAAATTAAGGTAAGTAGATTGGAATAGAGTAATGCAATGCCTCCACCTTTTTCCTTTGGGCGGTTACATCTAAAAATGTGAAATCTAGAGGGTAGGATTACAGAGTCAGTGATGTGGGGGGGTTGAGCCAAGTTTCAGAGATGGCTAGAATGTCAGGTTGGTTATCACTTAGCCATGCTTGAAACTGATGTGCTTTGTTGTTGAGACCCTGGGCATTAAGTGTGAAAAATTTAATACTATTGTAGGGGGATGAAAGGTTAGAGGAAGGAGGGTGGTAATTATTTGTGGGTGGGTTAGGTCCGGGGTTGGGGTGGATGTCTCCAGCTAAGATGAGGTTATTGAAGGAAGTTATTTTACTGTGTTTTGGTTTGGATTTAGGGTATTCTGGATGGTCTAGTATTTGTTTAAGAGCAAGTGTCTTTGCAGTAGTGGAAATAATTTTAGGATTAAAAAGGTGCAGGGGGTTGAGCTGAAACAGAGAGGAGGAGATAGAAAATAAATGATTATTTGTGTGGGGAGGAGATGGCAAGTAGTAGAGAGTGGAAGCTGATTTGAGGTATAGGACCTGGCATGGTATAAAGTTGTTAGGAGTGGTAGGAGGGAGATGGGGGTTCATAGTGTTAAGAACAGTAAGGAAGACATGGTTAGAAAAAGGTAGTTTAATATGGGAGGATTTGTATTTGGAGAGAAGAGCTGTGGGGTGAGAGGGGGTAGTGAAAGAGTGATGTATTACAGGATATTACAGGAAGAACAATAAACAAAGACCTAAATCACAACAACTTAATACAAACAACCTCAAGCCCACTAAACCCTAGGAATTTCTGATGGAATTCTGCTCTCAACCCCTCCACAGACACACTTGCACATCTCCTGCACTAAACACCCCAGAACTACCACCCAATATGCCACCATTCTACTATGAAAATACTACCACCAAAGAAATAGTGAGCCTCATTGAGCAAACCTCAAAAGGCTCACTTCCCAAAGCTGATGGTTACTACCTTGGTTCATCTTTTTATATAAAGAACACATCCTACTTCCACTTTACGCAACCTTTGCCTCTATCAGAATCACATCACCATGGTACAGAATTGAGATATAGTCAGACCCATACCCAAACTTCCAAAACCAAGAGATGTCAAAGATTTCCATCCAATTGCTATACTTCTTCTCCTTAGAAAATTCCTGGAGAAAATCATATACAGACAAATAAAAAGACTACTTCACAAAATACACTATGCTAAAAACCCACCAACATGGAGTCTATTCTAGTAGTAGTACAATGGCAGCCATATTTACCCAAACAGAAGACATACTACAAGGCAACAGTAAAGGCCTACTAACAGGGGCTGTGTTTATTGACCTCAGAAAAGCATTTAACCTTGTAGCTCACAATATTCTAATTAATTTCATCATAACAGCAGGCATTAAAACTACCACCCTCCCCCTAGTCTGGAAGTTTCCTTAAGGACAGAAAAAAAACAAAGTATAATTTGGTAACAGTTTCTCAGAACTGGCACCATCTACTAAGGCATAACACAAGGACCTATCCTCTCACACATAATATTTTCCCCCTTCATAATGTAACCTACCCCACTACACTATAATCCTATATGTGTATACAATGGTTCTCTACCATTCACACAGATCACACTCCATCATGAAAAACAACCAGAACAGGACTTTCCTGAACTCCACCAATGGTTAACAAACAAGTGTATTTTCAATTATAGAAAACAAACACAACTATAATATTAAGATCAAAAGATGTCCACACTCTCACAAAACTGATCAGTCATCCACAACACAAAATACTGAGTCCTATGGCTAAATCAGTACCTAGGTTTCCAACACTATTCAAACACAATTAAAACAAAAGTCAACAGTCTCCTCTTCTGGGCCAAGAAAATATCACAATTTTTTGTCTTCACAAGGCAGGACAGCCAACTAGAGTCCAGACTTTAGTAGCAATGGCATCCTCCAGACTACAAACCTCAGAAAACAACACTTGCATGTTTTTCTCACTTACCCCTACCAAAAAGTACCACTGAAAAGTCCTCAGCAAAGTCAAATGGCTACCCATTAATGAAAGCCACGCACTACTCATCATCTCTCTAACATAAAAACTAAGGAAAACAAAACTTTCCTTTTCCTTGCAAGCTAACTATCCAATAGCATCTTTCACAAAACAAACTGCACTATACTAACCACAGTGTTTCTAAGATAGTCCCATTGTCTTGAGAGTAATTTAATATAGAAATGTAATCTTATCTCACAATTACAAAACATTCAAGAAACAGCTTAAAACCAAATATTTGAATAAGCTTCCCATAAATGCTTCATCTCATTTAAACCATAAACAGCCCATATTCATCACAATGAGTGATTAACACTAACCTGACTACCAAATCATACAATTAAAAACATCACACATTCATATCATATCATATATACTCCCTCAATCTACTCAATTCCTTCCCACACACAATCCCAACTATAATCACTGCCTCAACACATAGCCACATTTTCCTGCTAACCTTGTGTATACTGTCAGTTATCAGCTCTTGAAAAAAATACATCCTTCCTTAGCCTCAGAGATAATTGATTACTATGCTAATGATTATAAAAATGCATATTTTAAGTGTAGCTATGCTTCCCAATTGTATTTGACAGTATACAACACACTTCATTTTATATGGGTATAACTTGGGTAAAAATGGTTGAGGATTTACAAACTCTTTCTCTTTCTAATACGGACATAGGTGGCATACTATGGTTAAATTTATAATTACCCATCCACTGATCCAAACTGTGCTTGAATATGTGCAGGGAGGAATTTTTACTTGCACGCACTGGAAGCATGTTCCAGAGAAGGGGTAGTTTCTGAGACATGTGCTTGTCCATCCAACATGTCTTATTTATGTTGCAGATGAGGTTCAGGTCCCTAGACCAGGTGTATCTGATGACATTTGTTTTGTGGATGTACAACAGTTCCACAAAGTTGAGACCAGAGGCTATTTTAAACACCAGGCATAGATCATTCCTCAGCAGTTTGTAGGAGACATTAAACAAGGATAAAGCTTAGAGGTGGTCCATGTACATGTTTTCTACACCATGGGTACTTTCAGTTTTGAACACTGAACACAGTGATTGGTCAGATGAGAGTGGAGTATAACAGAACAATGACATTTTTCGACCATCTGCAAACTTGGCCAGCCAGAGACATTTGACATTGGCCTTGACTTCAGAAATGTAGACACCAAAAAGGAGTGGACCC
>NC_056735.1:1078047733-1078147085 GCF_019279795.1 Protopterus annectens
GGGTAGTTCTGTTATTATTGGTATATATGTTTTTGCTTCTTTGCTTACTGGAAAAGTGTTACAAAACTATAAATTTAAAACATGCTCTAACAAGTGGTTCATAGGTAGGTACTAGGATATCGGCCCAAGGACCTATGTAAGCCTAGCCAGCAATGTTCCCTGCCTTTCGCCACCCAAGAAAAGTTATTTTCCTGTGCCCTTGTCAAGCAGAGCCAAAGAAGTGATCCCCGGGGTGAATTTCTTACTTCCCATCCACTCATCAAGGATTTTCTTGAAGAGTGCTAATGAGGAACTCTGCTTGACATAGATAGGTAGCTTGTTCCAGAGTATGGGAAGTCTCTGGGACAGGAATCTATCCCTCTAGCATGTTCTGTTTATTGTGGTGACAAGGTTAGGTCATTAGACCGTGTATTTCGGAGGGATTTAGATTTCTGAAGGTGTAGCATGTCCAACAGCTCTGGGTTTGGCATAGCTTTGTATGTTAGGCAGAGATTATATAAGGAATATAATTTAATACAATCAAGAAGGTGGATCAAATAACACATGCATGCATGTATCTGTGGTCCTAAATATGCGTGCAAGGGGCCTGTGATTTGAAAACAACTCAAAGGTAAACTTTATCTGCCACCAGTCAGATGCATTTTCTTTGAATGTGGGTTTTAATGCGGTTTCAATGAATGCGACTTTCAAGGGCAGAAAAGTTTTAATGCTAAGTCTGTTTTCATTGTGAGGCTGTATTGCTTTGTTTAGCCAAATGTCTATCAGTGTTTGTGCTATAACATTTGTAATAAAAGTTTTAAATTAAATCCAGATAATCATTGTAGAAGTAAAGCAGAAAACAGTATGGATATTACAGTGTTTATGGCAGGAACTCAATCATGAGGTTACCCAGCTCACAACCTACCATAACATTACAGTGCTCTGTATTTCATTGTGGTCATGTCCAGTATTTTTAAAATGAAAAGGTGGCAACCCTACTACTGACTCCACTACATAATGAGCAGTACTGTACACATGTTTCAAGATTATACAGTTAGAGTAACTGACTAAAAAGACAAAATATCCCACTGGCCAATCACAAAAACTTACTTGAAGCTTTCCTCTGTGATTCCCAAGCTCAGAACAGACCAGGATATGCTCTACTGCCACTAGAGTGCAGCTCTAACCTTACTTAATGTAAAATAACACAAGAATGAGATCATAATGCAGAAAGTACAGAACAAGTAACAAATTAACTGGCACTTTCCTGAAAAAAAATGGCTACAGTGAAGAAAACCAGCAGTTAAAAATCAGTTAAATACAGTGGCACTGCACAATGATAAAGTGCATACCTACAAAAATAATTTGGCAATACAGAAGCATCACAATATCAATCTATAGAACTTATCTATTCTATTTCTACACTGAAATACAACTCCACAAACCCCTTTCTACTGAGACTGTCATATTGTATATAACCAATACTTCTTAACTTCCTCTACTGCTCTGTTATTGAAGTCACCACATCATATAACTTTTTTTCTGTTCACAACTACTGTGTTTTACAGCTGCTATATTACTCTGTACATGTTAATTTTTGCATGTCGAGTTTTCTAATTGAAATGTCAGAAAAAACACTGCTGAGGTTGGATTCACAACTAACACTTTATTAAAAATGTATGTAAATAAAATTGGTTGACTGAGCGCTTTCTTCCCTTTCCATAGGGATTTCATCAGAATCAATACACAACCCCATAATCCTTCATTTATACCTTATGGCTATGACATCATAATTAATTAATTAATAATTAAATTCAAAATCTTAACCAACAACTTGTGAAAAACATTTTAACTGTGTTTAGTACATATAAAAGCTTAAAATATATAAATTAGTTAAGAAACATCTATAAAATTACAAAAACATATTTTCTACCTAAAAAGTAATTTTTCTAATTGAAGTAATGCTTACTTGGTTTGCAATACTTCTAGTATGTGTATTTCTAATGCCTATATTGTACAACGTAGCAGGGTCTGAAAATGGTTCATCTGAATCAGCACACTACCCTAGCTATTAAATAATATATAAAAATGAAATGCAAAATTAAATAAAAAAATGATAGCTAAGAAAAGTATAACTTTACCTTATGAACCCTGGAGGGTGTAACTCAGATCTATGCTATGTAGGAATTAGATGTAGTAAATCCTTAATTGATACAGACAGTAAACAGCCTATTCTATGTAATGAAGAGGAACAACCTAACCTTACCTTAAGTATCATGCAGGACTGTGCACAGTATGTGCTGGGTCTTAAGTAGCAACAATACAACTTCATCTTGTGCTGCATGTACAATTCTCATGCTACACTGACAGAAAGCAACAGCATAACCTTACCCTATGAAGAAAACAGAGGAGTACCCAGTCCAGACCATGTAATAATAAGAAAAGGTCCTCAGTGCATAATAGCACACAGTCTAGTCTACACTGGGCAATAAGTAGAAAAAGTACAACCTTAGGTTATGCAGCATGCAGGACAGTATACAGTCTACAATAGATAATATATAGGAAAAGCAAACTTGTCTTGGAAGGCACGCAAGAGATCAACTAGCCCACACTATATCATAAGAATCCTACAATGTTTTCTCATAAAGCATACAAGTCTGCACAAACAAGAAGGAACAGCACAAACATACCTTAAATAGTACGAAGAATGACACCCAGTTTGTAAACAGTACACAATCTATCATGCATAATTATGTAAGAAGAGTAAAACCTTATTAGGTGCATCATGAAGAAAAGTACACAATCTACAATTCATAATAAGCAGGAACATATGCGAGATGGTGGCCAATCTACAGTATGTAATAATCAGGAAATTTATAACGTAACCTAATGCAAGATGCATGACAGTACACAGTGTAGGAATAAGTAGGAAGAATAAATCCTTATCTGATACAGCATGTAGTATAGTATATATTCTGCATTATGTAATATTTATTTATTTAGTGACATTTGATTATTGGGAAAGTCTGACTGGGTAGAAGCCGATTTTTTAGAGGAAGACTGGGAAGCAAAGCTCCAAGTTATTACAAAACATATTAAGAATAATAATTTTACAATCTTCAAAAAAATGAAACAAAACATCTGCAGTTTAAACAATTAGAACAAATTAGGCATAATATAAAAATATTGGTTAAGAATAGATACAAAGTATATGACAATAATTTAAAACGAGAAATTTTAGAAAGTTTAGTGAAAATTAAAGGCAAGTTAGTCTAATATAAATAGGAATTGCAATATGAAGTGAGGGGAAACAGGCTTATAGTATATTTAAAGAGCAAGTCAAGGAAGAGAATTAGATGCCAGGAAGGAAGTAGGAGTTGTAAGGAAGTATAAGGAATAAAAAGGTACTTGTTCACATTTAGGGATACAGTTTATACTGGTTTTGAGCAAGAACAGAGCCAAATTTTAACCAGATATCTTTCAGAATTATTTTGAAAGATGGGAGGGAGGGTATAGACCTGATTGATACAGGTAAGGAGTTCCAGGCCTTAGCAACCTTGTACAAGTACAGACAATGCCCAGCATATTTGCTAAGTTTGTAGGAAGACAGGAGATTTTGGTCACTGGATTGTAATGACTGCCTGGGAACACAGCCGTGTAGAATGTTTTTTAGTGCTGGACAGGCAGATGGATCCTGGATAATTTTATAGGTGATAAGTTGTGGGTATGTTAGTTGATGTGGCAGTTCTAACCAATTTAGGCTTTTCAGTGCTATACATTGGTGGGTTCTGAACGGGGTATGTGCTGCAAATTTAGCAACTCTATTATAGCATTGTTCAATTTTTAATTTTTGTGAAGCCTGGTATTATGTAAGGATGTCAGCACCATAAAGAAGAGTTGGATGGAGATAAGTAGTGACAAGTGTAGTTTTAGTTGCATCATTGAGAAAGTTTTTGGCTCTGTAAACATCCCTTATTTTTGATGAGTTTTTCTTATGCACATTTTGTATATGCAGGTCGAATGTTAAATTGCCATCCAGTATCACCCCAATAGTTTGCTATAAGAAGTGACTTCAATGGTTGTATTATCAAGAGACTGGACTTTAAATTTTGTTTTTTCATGAGAGAGGGATCGGGGGAAAAGTAGTTTGGTCTTTTTTGGGTTGTGCATGAGTTGAGAGTTATGAAGCCATGTTTCAGTGGCTGTTAAAGCTTCCTGAGTAATTTTTTGTAGAGGTACCATTATGTCACATGTGCAAATGAGAGTGGAATCATCTGTGTATTGTATTAGGGTGTCCTGTTGTGTAGAAGTATAGGGGTTGTTGGTGAAAATTTTAAACAGAAGGAGACCAAGGATAGGGGCTTGTGGTACACGGTGATGACTGGAAGGTAAGGACAGCACTTGGAGTGCATTTTACTGACTGATACCTATTGGACAGGTAGCTTTTGAACCACAGAAGGGTGGTCTGAGCTACAACTAGTGAGGACATTTGAAGTAGAATTTTGCTGTGACAAACTGTGTTGAAGGCTTTACACAAGTCTAGAAATAAGGAAGAGACTTGTTGCCATTATCTCAAGCTTTATTGACAGTGTTTATTTAGGTTAAAAGGGCAGTGTTAGTACTATGAGTAGGATGGAAGCCATGTTGTGTAGGGATAAGTCTAGCAATTCTTTTTGAATACATTTTTTCAAGTATTTTGGCATGGGGACATAAGATTGCTATAGGTCTAAAGTCATTAATGTCTGTTGAATTTCTTCCTTTGTGCACGGGGATAATGTGTGACTTTTTCCCAGAGAGAGGGAATGTGGGATTCCCTGACTGACCTATTTATAAGGATTGAAAAAGGACAAACAATACTATTGACAGTTATTTTTAGGTACTCACTTGGAAGGTCATTAGCTGAAGAACAGCATGGTTTAAGTTTGTTTAAGAGTAGTTTTATATAGGATATGGGCACAGGTTTGAAGGTGAAAGTAGATGTGGTGATAAGTGGCTGTTGGGCAGGGATGAGATTAGATGTTGAGGAATCATTGGTTACAGATGCTCTACTATCTATGAAATAAGAGCTGAACTGTATTGCAGTTTTGACTGGTAAGTTATTGGGAGAGGGGTTTGGGTTGCATTTTTGACCGGGATATAAGATTTGTTTAATGGATGTCCAAAATTTTTAGGGTTGTGTTTAGTATTATTCTCAAAGTTATTACAGTTTTTTGTCTTCATTAATTTGCTTTTTAGTATGACTGCGAAACAGAGGTTTTCAACATATTGTGTGTTTTAGATATTTTCCATTCTTTCCATGATTTCGCTCTATCCTGCATTAGCATTCAACTCTTTTTGGATAGCCAGATTGCATCAATTTCAGTTTCTTCCTTCTAGGAGGTACAAGGCTATTAGGATATTTAGAAAAGTTGTTCTGAATTCAATTACAGCATCGTCTAAGGAGAGGATTTTTAGGAAGTTCCAGTTATTAGACGATAGTGTAGTAATGAACATTTCTGGGTTAAAATTGGAAAGGTTACATGTTGTTTTCTAAATATGCTGTTTAACTGGATATATGAGATGTCAAGTCATATAGATTAGGAGATGATCACTCAGATAGTCTGACATTGTACTTGTGGTGGAGTATTTGCTAAACTCTGATACTAGAATCCAGCCCAATAGAGAATTTGATGTCTTGCTATAATGTGTTGGACCATTAATTAGTTTTGTGAAGCCATATAAGTTCATGTTAGATGTAGGGGAGTTAGAGTTTATGTCCAACCAACTGACACTCATATCATCTAGTAATATTTTTTCTTGTGGAAATCTTATGGATACCCAATGTATGATATCTTCCAGTATAGCTGTATTGATGCCAGGAGGGATATAAGGGACAGTATTACATATTTGTTTACAATTGTTTATTTTGAGAAAAGCAAGAAGCTCTGATTAACTGAATTTTGGTGTTGGTTTGGTGCAAGGAGAACTGTGGTATCTACTGGAAATTATTAAAGCAATATCACCACCTTTCCTCTTTTTACGGTCATTACAGATGATCTTATAGCCAGAAGGTATAACTTAAATGTCATTTATGCTGGGTTTAAGCCAAGTTTCAGTTACAATGAGAATATTGGGCTTATGTTGGGTAATCCTGTCAAGTAGTTCAGCAGTTTTCTTATACGTCTAACATTTATTGCAGCAAAAATTAGATCAACAGGGTTGGGGATTGACTGTTGTTGGGTCACAGAAGTGTGTGGAAGAGAATTATCTTTGTGTTCATTGTGATAGGTGGGGCCATGATTAGGGTGTTTGTCTCCACCTAGAAGGATTTTAGTATATTAGGTAATTATGCATACTTGTTTTTGGAGAGGATTCTTGCACTTAATTTTGTTTTGGTTTGAGTTGAAGTGCAATTAATCAGTCTACATTTAGAATAAAGGTGATGGGCAATATTAAACAGGTTTGGTGCAATGTGTGGAGAATGTAAAGAGGAAGTATGGATAGATGTTTAGGACATCCTTAGGTTAAAACAAAGTCCTACTCATCTCCGCAGTCTTTCTAGACATATCAAAAGCATTTGACACTGTCTGCCATCAAAAACTTCTTAAACTTGTCACCTTCATCTTAAGCTCTCCATCCCTTCACTGGTTTCATAGTTACCTCTCCAAGAGACAACAGTCCACCAAATGGGATAACACCCTCACCCACCCCTTGCCTCTCTCTGTAGGAGTTCTACAAGGTTCCATCTTAGGTCCCCTTCTCTTCATCATATTCACTAATAACCTCCCCTCTGCCACCCAGTATGCCACCATAATCCAATATGCAAATGATGCCACCCTCATCTGCTCTACTTCTACCACCCCTGAACTTCAGGAAAAAACACAAAAATCCCTGTTAGACATGGAAACCTACCCTGTAGATAATGAATTCATCCTTAACCCAAAAAAAAAAATGCATGGTCTTCACCAAAAATAAGACTTCTCTTAATAATTCTCTCACCATCTACTAATCCAACCAAACTGCTATTGAACCAGTGGAAGAAACCAAACTCCTTGGCATTACTATTGACAATCAACTAAAACTAGGCAAACACATTGCTATCACTATATAAAAGTCCATATAAAATGAGGTCAACTCTATAGAGCTAAAACCTATCTCACCAACACCTGTAGACTAGCCACTGCAAGGTAATTTCTTCTTTCCATCCTTCTCTACTTCTCTCAAATCTTTACTAACATACATAAGACCAATCTAAACCTTCTAGAATCATGTTACAATAAAATAGCCAAATTCGCTGCCAACATTCCCTCTAGAGAGCACCACCGCCTGGTTCTAAAACACTTAACTGGTAAGAGCTACCCAATCTACTCCAACTAAACCAACCCACTGTTGCACACACTATTTTAACCAAACCAAATAACTGCCCAGATCTAAAAGACCTAGTCCAAACAAACTGTAATACCAAAAACAAATGTTCCTTGGACAAACTCCTACTAAAGGTTACCAAATCTACAAATAGTTTTGGTGACTCACTGTACTCTTAACAGAATTGCCATGTCCTGTAACCTATTACCTCAGAACATCCTCAACCTTAACAACTTCTCCATATTCGAACAAAGTCTAAAAGAATACTTCTCCACCGACTGGCTCTGTCCTTGTTTCAACCTAGACTAGGTATACTATATTTTGCCTTCCTGCCACTAATGACATCTCTTTCTTACTATTTTCTGACCAACCCTGAAGACTATTGGTTTATATCTTCCTCTGTGTATATAGTTCTCAACCAATATTTGTCCCTAAGTAGCTTGCATCGGCTTCTGCCAATACACCACTGACAGTACCTACATTGTACTTAACAAATGATTGACAGATGTCTTGTTATTCACCATCTCATACCTTGTACTACTTGTTTCCTTACTTTTATACTGCTTCTTATTCATATTTATCATATTACTGCGATTTGCTTTTCATACATTTATCTTTACTGTAAATTGTTACTTTGTATGGAGATTTTTCCCCAGGTCTCCGCTGAAAATGGGCTTCCAGCCCAGTTGGACACTTACCCAGTAAGAAAACGTAAAATAAATAAATAAATAAAAACATTATAACTAACAACAATCACTTTATAGCCAGAACAAAGCATTTAATAGATAGAGATAAAACAGGCAGTCTGCAATTTCCTGAGACTAAATAACTGGTATATGCAGTATAGTCTACTGGTCAAGCAAAAGGGGACAGTGCCAACTTAGTAAGAGGTCCTTAGAGTGCATGAACAATTTCACAGAGACTTTCAATCACACAGCAGGAAAATAGGGTAAATAATAAGGAACAGCAACACATTCTTACTTTATACAACATGCAGGATGATACCTAGCCTACACTAACAAAGAGGAGCTGCGGGACCTTATCGTATGTAGCAAGCAGAACAGTACTCAGTCTAGACTAGATAATAACTAGGAAACGTACAACCTTACTCTATGCTCAGTGTCAGATAGCACAGTCTACACTATCACATAAGCAAGAACAGTACTTTATGTAGCATACAGAATGATACATAATCCACACTGTCTAAGAAGAAGGAACAGCAAAACACTACCTTATGCAGCAGGCAGAAGCATAACCACTCCACCCTATGCAATAAGTTGGAAAAGTACCTGCCATATGCTCTACACAGGGAACAGCACATAGTCTATAAATTGGAATAATACATTATCTTATCAATCATGCTGGAAAACCAAATCGACAATACATAATATATAGGAACAATATAATCTTACATCATGCAGGAAAGTACAAAATCTATCATTTGTAGTAAGTAGGTACAATACAAACTACCTTATGAAGAATGCAGGATGGTACACAATTAACTCTCTATAATAATTAGGACTGTTGGCTTCTGCATTACAGGACTGTTAGTCAATTATGAGGTCAGGATAGCCTTTCAGACTAAGGGCAATCACCAAGCCGTCTTCAGCTATGTCAGTAACCTTAAAGGAAGCACAAAACAGTGTACATAACTGGTGGTAAATGGCACAACTTTCACTGACTAGTGTAACATAAATCTTCTAGTTGATAAATTCTTCAAGATGATAAATTTAGTTCTAACTTCACACCCCCACTCCCCCCACTAATCCCTGTGAAATCCCTTCTAGCATATCCCCCATCTATCAACAGGGAGCAGGTCCTGTTGGTGCTCATTAAGGTAAGAAATACTGCTTTAATGGGCCTTGACAATGTCCCCGGTTGCCTTTCAAATAGACTCAAACATGACCTAGCAGGACTTCTAGTGGCATTGTTCAACTACAGCCTCAAAGCAGGTTATGCACTGAGTGATGGAGGGCTGTACAATCATCCCTCTCCACAAGAGTAAACTATCAACTGACCATGAGAACTATAGATTCATCAGTCTGACATATCTAACATGCATTGAAATGATCAACAAGAACACTGGCAACCTACAGACACTGGACCCATCCCAGTTTGGTTTTGTCAAGAGAAGGTCTTGCCAACTCAGCCTGGTAGACTTCTTTGAGAGGGTTACAAAGGCTATGGATGAGGGAAAAATGTTGCACACTGCCTACCTCAAACTAGCCAAGGAATTTAGTACAATACTCCAACTCAAGTATTGTTGACAAACTTTCAGAACTAGGCATAAATACCTACATAATTCACTGGATTGTTAGCTGGCTCACATACAGCACCCAAGAAGTCAGGACTGGTGAGACCACTTCCACCCAGAGAGCTGTCACCAGTGAAGTACCCAAGGGATCTGTGTTCAGCCTGTTCCTATTTGGTATCTATTTCTCAGAAGTGAAGGCTAATGTTGAATGCTCTGGCTCACCAAGTTCGCAGATAACTGAACTGGAAGCTATCACAGATTCTTCCCATGACACAAACAAACATCCTACAAAAGGGTCTGACACAAATAAATGACTGATGGCAGTCACAGATTAAAACTCATTGAGAAGAAATGCATTACAGTGCCCTTTGGGAAGTCATCCACCCAAGCTAATTACTCCATTGATAAAACACCCCCAAGAAATGACCCAGTAGTTAGGAATCTGGAAACATATGTTGACAGTAATTTGACCCTTGACTAACATGTAGCCAATATAGTAAAAATATCTTTCTATGTCATCTGACTCATAACCAAAAGCATGGAATCTAGGTCCAAGGAAGCTATAGTACTACTCTACTCAGCCATTTTCAAACCCATAATCAAACACAATGCCCTCTTTGGCATGTATCCAACCAGGCAGCTGCAACAGTTGGAACATCCTCAAAGGTTTCTCGCTAGGAGAATCCAAAGTATATACAATCTGTCCTACACAGATGTGTATAAGCCCCTGTTTATTTAGTCAGTCTTCTCTAGTTGCTGAGAGTGATCTTTGCCTGGCATATAAGACATCCTCAGACCCAGCTCTGATGGACCTCTTGCACATCCACAAAACAAAAAGCACCAGGAACACTAGATCTAAGGACCTGAACTTTGCCTGCAGCACAAATAAAACATGCTGGAGATAATGATATATGTCTCAGAGGATCCCTGCAATATAGAACAGGCTCCCCATCCACATGGAGCAGAGTTCATTCCTGGCCTTTTTCAAGTGATAGCTTGATCATTGGATGGAAAATTGTACATTCACCCCCTGGTTTGAACCTCATGTCTCTGATGGACAGAAGCTGACAGCAAGTTAACTAATACCAAACTAACATACCCCACACATATCCCTTTGCTACTTCATTACTAACATATCTCCACCATATAGGCATCCAATGTACTCAAGGACAAAACTGGGATGGGTTGCACGGCTAGGGTTATAAAGACCATGGTGGTTGATAGCAAAGTACAAAGCTAGGGACCTATTTGTATCTGGTCAGGATTATTGACTTCTGTGTTTAATTTTGGTCAGGACTGTTGGCTTCTGCATTTATGTTTGGTTAATAATTAGGAACAGGACAACCTTACCTTATATGACATGTATGATAAGTGCACACTAAGCATTTTTATTTCAAATTAGGATGATTATAACCTTACCTTATGTAGGTTACAGAATGGTACCTAATCTAGGCTGTGCAGTAAGAACAGTAAATCCATATTTGATGCAGCAAACAAATTCACCTTTACTTATGCAATATACCAGATAACACATTATTTATTATGTAATTAAACAAAGCAGGAAACTATAACTTATGAAGTGAGCAAGATATTAAGTATATACTATGTTACAGGTAAGAACATTAACATTTTGTCTTATGCAGGAAGATGCCAAATCTACACCAATCAACACTATCTAACAAATAGGAATAATAAACATTTTATCTTACACAAAAGGCAAAATGGTACCACTACACATTATTTAATACACTGGAAAAGTATACTCTTAAGTTATGCACCTTGTATGATAGCATACAGTGTATAGTGTGTTACATGCAGTAACAGTACAACTTTATCCCACATAGCATGCAGGACCTCACCCAGCCTACATTATTCGGAAAAAACTCCTTAGGCTATCCACCATACAGGACAGGCCAAAACACAATTTATGCTACAGAAATAAGTGGAAGTCTTAACACCTTATCACATGTGACATGAAGCGGAGTACACAAACTACATGAAGAAGCAGTAATAATGCAAAATTACCTTATCTAGCATAAATGATGGCAACCAGCTTACACTATACTAACAGGAGAGCTTCACTGATGCAGAATGTAGGACAGTACATTGTATACATAATTTTATGAGTAGGAATAGTGCAGCCTTAGCTTAAACAGTATAGAGGAGAGTACAAAGTCTACATTATATACTATAGTATTCACACAATGTCATTGGAGGCAAAGCTCTCACATAAAAGCACTCCTAATGTCAATAAGATTGTCAGCAGTACACATGCTGTACCCATCACACAATTCAAAGCAAACACATAGACCCACATATGCTGAGATACTTAAATGTAACTTTCCTAAACCTAAAAGACTTCCTAGACAAAGTATATATAACAAACACCCTCAGCAACCCTGAATGCACTCTTTCAAAACAGCACCCACATTAACACATACAGCCACATCTCATGGAGCCTCTACTTCTAAGCCCATAAGGCAAGCCACCCAACAATCCAACATTCTGGTCATTGGAGGCTCCATTGTGAGACACACTGATGTCCCTCTCACCATGCTGAGTAAGGAGAAAGCCACAGTCAGTTGCTTGCTAAGGGCCAGGATTTGTCACATTACTCATACACTCAGGTCATTGGACCACAAGTAGCAGTATGCCTCAGTCACACTCTATGTGGGTATAAATGATCTGAGACATACCTCCCTAGACTATATGAAGAGAAACAAAATACAGCTCTTGGAATGTGTATCCCAGGCTAGTATGAGCCTAGCATTGAGCAGCATTTTAGCTTCTCCATGGATGATGCTACAATATGAACAAATGATGACTGACTTTAATAAATGACTTAGTTTCTGGTGTCATTCTATGGGGGTGCAACATTTGTTAGCATGGAAGAAAATGGTTAACTGATCACGCTACTTTGCCAGGGATGGTCTGTACCTCTCCCCTCTAGGCTTTTAAGTATTAGCTAAAACATTGTCCTCAACCAGAGTGCATTTTTTAGACAATGTCAAACTGAATGTACTTCCAACATAGCAAACCAAAACATTAAAATCTAAAGGTGTTACTGCTCAATGTTAGGAGTCTAAACAAAAAATTCTCCTTCCTAAAAGCTCATTTCACTTTGGAAAATACTGACATCTGTGTAGTCACTGAAACTTGGTTTAAAGCTGCAGACAGCAAACCGACAGTGCAGTGTTATAATGCCTTCCACATACGGGTGGCGCAGCGGTTAACGTTGTCGCCTCACAGCAAGAGGTTCTCTGGTTTGATTCTCGGCTGGGGTGCCTTCTGTGTGGAGTTTGCATGTTCTCCCTGTGTTTGCGTGGGTTTCCTCCGGGTACTCCAGTTTCCTCCCACATTCCAAAGACATGCAGCTGGAGCATTTATCCCCGGGCCTCTGCTGAAAACAGGCTCTGTGGAACCTAGTCAGACTTTCCAGGTCAACAAATGTTAAATAAATAAAAAAAATAAATATTTGGAACAGCTACTACTCAGATAGGGTCTAAAGGTGGAGGTGTCTCGATTTACATCAAAAATAAATATACCACAAATCTGGTCAGACAGGGCAATACACTTCAGCTTCTCCACATTCAAATCAGCATAGGCAAAATCCAGTAACCCTCCTTGCAAGCTGTAGGTCCCCCTCTCTATAACCCAGGAAACCCATACCATGTATTTAAACTGAAACACTCATCATCAAATCCAATATTCATGAGTGATTTAACTACCCCACTATTAACTGAGAATCATATATGACACCAAACATACAGGCCCAGAGATTCCTGGATTCTGTAAATATAAACTCCCTGAACCAGATTGACAGTACACCAACAAGGGGTGCAGCCATACTGAATCTGGTCCTCACTAATATGGGAGAGTGCTGCACACCGACAGTGTAATTTTTTCTCTGGTAAGGTCAGACCACAAAATAGCCTCCTTTGAAGTAAAAATAAAACCTGGAACCCCAGCTAACCCTGAACATTCAGCAACTACTGTAAGGCTAACTTCCTACTATTAAGTGATAACCTGGCAAAATTTTAAGCCCCCATAAACCCTGAGAACACTGCTGCCTATGCAGAACTGTTTACAGAAACCCTATGCAAGCATATTAATAGCTGCATAGAGGCAGCTGTACTCACCAAGAAGAAGTGCAGAACTAACTCAAAAAACAAGCCAGCCTGGTGGAATCACATCAATAGGTTGCATAACAGAAGGAAGAAAATCACTGCAAAAATTAGGAGGTACAGCATCCAGCAGGATAAAAGCATTCTCATCAAACCAAACAAACAATTTAGAGGACAAATGAAGTCTACCAAAGCCAAATTTGAGGTACATTTGGACTCCCAGGTAAAGGATAATGATAAGGCATTCTTTAGCTGTGTCTGCAACCTCAAAGGTGATACACAATTGTCTGCAGAGCTCATTATAAATGGAGCCACCTATACTGCGCCAGAAGATGTAGCAAACCTGCTATCACTAGGGAACAGGTCCTTAATTATCTCTCTAAGGTCAAGAACACCACATCAATGGGATGACACAATTTATTTATGTATTTATTTGCATTTGTTGACCGGGAGAGTCCATTGGGTTGTCATAGCAACCCATTTTCAGTGGAGGCCCCGGGAGAAAAGCTCCACAAGAAGTTACATTAGTAATAATAGTGAAACAGAGATTACATAATAGACAAAATTCAGAGTCAGAAACAGTAAAGTAACATTATAGTAAGCCATAGGCTTTTATGTGTAACATTCATTGCAAAAGAAAATGAGCAGGGTTAGAGGATGGCATAGTGGTTAAAGTGTTTACCTTTTAGACACAAGGTGCAGAGTTTGATTCTCACATGGGCTAATTGGCTAGGCTTAAAATGGTCCACAAGGGCAGTTAGCCTAGTATGAGCCTATAATAAGAGAGGTTACATATTTCCAGAAGTATTCAGTATAAAAAAATTATAGTAAGCTATAGGCTTTCATGTGTACCATTCATTGCAAAAGAATGGGAGATTACCTAGTAGATAAGTAATCAGTACTTATCTACTAGATGCTCAAGATTTCCATACTAATAAAACAAGTGTAAAAAAGCCAGACCAATGAGTTTTAACAAGATTTAATATATTTTACAGATATTTTTATTAAGGGTATTTAATTATCTGTATTTTAACATTTTTTAAACTATTTTTAAGAAAGGTAAAGTAGAAAGTGTAATGGAAGGACATAATTCATTGGGGTATTTTGAAAATAAATGATTGACATGATTGGGTAGGATTTTAATTAGCATGTATAAAAACAGACTTGTGATTTAGTAATTTGTATCTGAAGAAGTCATTCGTTGGACGAAAACGCAGATTAATAAAGCATTCATTGTTGGTACTTGTACAGCTGGTGGATTATTTTATACAGAGTGGTCTCCTGATCCGTTTGGCTTTCTTCCTTTATTTTGTTATTGGTTTCGAGTGGAGGTTGGCCGTTGTTTTCATTTTAATCAGTACATGCACATTTAAAACAATTCTGTCAAAGAAAATACACATTAGGTAGTAATGTATCTTTTGAGTATTCTGTGAAAAAAAGAAAAAAAAATTTAGAACATTCACAGAGAGGATATAGGACCTTATGAGTTGGGGTGGTGCTTAGGTAGGAGCATGAGAAGGGCATTTCCATTTGGAGGACAGGTGTGAGAACAGGTGAGTCTTGAAGTTGTTGTGATTAGACATGTTGTGTAGTGGAGAGGAGAGAGAGTTCCATAGTTAACCATGGTGCAGGCTAGTAGTAGTTGGCCAGGGGGATGAGACGGTTTGTGCACTCATCGGAGACTTTGGCTCTTGGATCTTAGGGAGAGGGAGGATGTTTGGGGTATTAGGGCTGTGGCCAGGGATTGACAGTCTGCTGGTTTGAAGATGAGCTTGGGGGTAGTGGTAAGTTTCAGATATGTGAGGTAGTCGGGGAGTTCTAGCCATGTGAGGGTGTGTAGAGAGTGGCAGTAATGAGCTGAATTTTTGGTGTTGGTTGCAAATTTGCTAATTTTGTGGTAACAGGGTTCGAGTTTGGAACGTAGGCCTAGCTGGAAATTGGTAAATAGGGGAGCACCATACATGAGAGATGGGAGGAGGAAGGTAGTTGCAAGTGTCTGTTGGGTGGAGGGGCTGAGATAATGGTTGTGTCTGTAGAGGAGACGAATTTTTGATGGGTTTTCTTAATAGCTGAGTATATGTGGATGTCGAACTTTAGGTTTTCATCAATGATGACACCTAGCAGTTTGGCAGTGGGAACTATTTCCAATGGGGTTTTATTTTGGCTTGTAATACAGAAGAGGTTTCTGTCAAAAGTGGAGTTTCTACTGGGGATAAAAATCATTTGTTTTTTCTTGCTAGCATTTAGGGCAAGATGATTGGATTTCATCCAGGATTCTGGTTTAGAAAAGGCAAATTGGGATTTTAGTAGCAGTTCAGAGGGGGAGGAGGCTGAGCAGATGATGGAGGAGTCATCTGCATACTGGATAACAGAGGCTTCAGGGATGGAGAGGTGGAAGTTGTTGATAAATATGTTAAAGAGTAGAGGGCCTAGTACTGAACCTTGAGGAATGCTGGTGGGTGTAAGTAGGAAAGGAGAGGTAGATTTTTTCCACTGGACAGCTTGTTGGTGGTTGGATAGGTAGCTGGTGATCCAGGATAGGGTGGAGGAAGAGAGATGTCAGGATGAGAGCTGGGATAGGAGTAAGGAGTAGGAGATGGTGTTGCATGCCTTTGAGAGATCTAAAAATAGTGATGATACATACTTGCCCTTGTCACATGCTAGGCTGATGGACTCTAGAAAGGAAAGGTGGGCAGTCATAGTACTGTGGCCGGGGTGAAACCCATGTTGGGTATGGGAGAGGAGTTTGTTCAGGATTAGATGCTGCATAATTTTTATGCATGGATAGTTATTTTAGTATTTTTGAGAGAGGGGAAAGTATGGCTATGGGTCTAAAGTTGGTTGTGTCTATGCCTTTGTGTAGTGGGATGATGTATGCATGGTGCCAGATGGTTGGGACGTATGATTCCTGCATTGATCTATTTATGAGAATTGACATGAGATAGGCTATGGTTTCAGCAGCTTGCTTGAAGAAGGTTTGTGGTAGATTGGTGGATTATGACAGGGTTTTAACTTGAGGAGAAGCATTTTTACTGTGTTTGTGGGATGGGTTTTAGGCTGAAGGGGGAGGTAGGAGGTGGTTGGCTGGTGGGGGAGGAAGGCAGGAGGGGTGGTCAGGGAAGGAGGAGATTAGTTTTTCTATGCAATCTATAAAGAATGAGTTGAATTTAGTGGAAGTTTCTTGGCTGGTCAGAGTAGGGTCTGGGCATAGGTTGCTTTTATTGCCAGGGTGAAGAATGGAGGAAATGGAGTTCCAAAAATTTTTTTTTGGATTGGATAAGTGCACGGATTGGAGTTTGCTGCAGTAGGTTTTGTGATCTTTAGTTATTAATTTTTTGGCTAAGTTCTGTAGTCGTTTAAATTCTAGGAGGGAGATGGTGTTTTCTTTTTGGTATTGTTTCCATTGTGAGTCTCATTGATACATGATATGTACAGTTTCATAGGATAAACAGGGGCAGGGATTGGCTTTGATTCATTTGGATCTAAGGGGGGGGAGTTGATTTAAAATGGTAAGGAATGTGTTGTTGAAATAGGATACTGCACTATATAGTGGGATGGGTTTTTAGGGGTGACCAGTCAGTGTGTTTTTGGCATTCGGAGAATATTTCCGGGTTGAAGGAGGCTAGGTTGTGATTTTGGCTATATTGGTGATGTTGCTGTGGGGGGAATATGCAGTCAGCGAAGGCAGGTAGGTGGTCGCTGAGAGGATCATGTAGTATACCGGCATTTGAAGCAAAGTTGCAATGGGTAGTCAATATCCAGTCTATGATGGTAACAGAGGTTACATCTTTGTTTGGCCTGGTTGGAAGGTTTATAAGTTGGGTGAAGTTGTATAGATTGATTGAATGGGATGGGGTGTCAGAGTTAAGAGATGCCAGTTAATGTTCATATCACCAAGGACACAGGTTTCATTTCTGACATTGGAGCTAAACCATGATAATATGTCTTTTAGTGTTTTGGTATTTTCACCTGGAGGGATACAGATGGAGCTGATGCATAAAGATTCAAAATTGTTAAGTTTTAAATAGCCTATTGTCATTTTGGCATTGGAAAAGGTAGGGATGGGGTTGGTATATGGAGTTAGTGTATGCGTGGAGGGGTAGATAATAGCTACTCCACCTCCTTTTTTCTGAATTATGTCATTGCAAAGGATCTGGTAGCCTGGAGGAAGGATTTCACTGTCAGTGATGGAAGGTTTAAGCCAGGTCTCAGAGATGGCAGTTATGTTGGGTAGGTTGTGAGCAAGCCAAGTGTGGAGGCTGAAGATTTTATTTTTGAGGCTTTGTGCATTGATTGTGGTGAGGCAGATGGTTTGGGGTTTTAGTGGGTTGTTAGGATGGTTAATGAGATTTCTGGTGGAGTTGGGTCGAGGGTTAGGGTGGATGTCACCTGAGAGAGGGAGAGGGAGATATAGAGGAACAGTTGATTAAGGTGGTGTATGGGAGATAGGGAGGAAGGGTTGAGAAGGGGGAGGTTTTTTTTAGAGTTAATAATTTGAGAAGGGTAAGGGGAGGATGGGATTGGGAGTATTTTGGGTTTGAAAAAATGGACTGGGTTGGAAGAATAGAGTTAAGGGGAAATTTGGCTATAAGTAGGGGATGTAATTGAGAGGTAGGGGGTGGTGGCTTGGGGGTTGTGAGGTAGGTGTGTGTTAGGGAGGAGTGTAAGGAAGGTGAGACAGGAGAGGGAGACAAGTAGGCTAGTTTGGATTAAAGTGTGTGAGGAGACAGTAAACATAGTTATTAGAGCATGTAGGGTTGACATGCGACTGGGAATGGGTGGGGTTTGTTGGAGGATAGAATGTAGTTGGATGGGGTGTGATTGGAGGGAGGGGTTTAGTTAGGTATAAATGTACAGGTAGTGGGGGCGAGTGGGAAATGGGGGCAGGGTAGGGGAGCAGAGTGAGCCTGTAGGGTGAACAGAGCGAGATGAGCCAAGAAGGAGTGAGTAGTCCACAGAACAAAAAACAATCAGTTACTGGGACTCTGTAGTTGGGACGGTGTTATAGTCAGAGGGTAAGTATTTGAAGCAGTTCTGAGGGAAAAGCCTCCCTGGATGCCTTCTAAACAGCATGAAACATGATCTATCAGGTTCTCTGGAATTGCTATTTAATTGTAGCCTCCAAACAGGTTTCATGCTTCATTACTGTTGAACAGCACAGTCATCTCTCTGCACAAAGTTGGGCCATCTAGAGACCCATAAGTCTCACTAGTCTCATATGCAAAGTCATGGAAAGAATTACCATGGAAATTATCAATAATGACCTAGAAAACCTCTAGACACTGGACCTAACCTAATCTGGTTTCTTCAAGGGCAGTTCATGCCTATTTAACCTGGTGGTCTTTTTGAGAGGGTCTCCAAAGCAATTGATGAGGGAAATGGTTCACATTGCCTACCTTGATCTATCCAAGGCATTTGACACAACCCCCATTCAAGCATTGTTGAGAAACTTAAGAGGTTAGGCACAAGCCCTTATGTCACCCGGTGGATAGACAGCTGGCTCACAGACAGAACACAGGACATTAGAACTGGGGAGTCCACCTCTAAAAAAAGGTCAGTCACAAGTGGAGTCCCACAGAGATTGGTCTTGGGACCGCTCCTTTTTGGCATTTACTTCTCTGAAGTCAAGACCAAAGTCATTGGCCTGTGGCTGGCTACATTTGCAGATGATTGCAAATTAGAAGCTGTCACTGACTCACCCACTGACACAAATGTTCTCGAGGAAGGACCGATGCAAACAGCTGGTGCCATAGCCATGGACTAAATCTAAATGCCAAGATATGCATAATAGTATCCTTTGGGAAGTCATCCACCCCTGGTAAATATCATATTGAGGGCACATCCATAAGAGCTGATACAATAGTCAGGGACCTTGGGACACACACAGACAATAATCTAGCCTTTGACCATCATATGTCTACAGTAGTGAAGAAATCATTCTATGTTGCGCAACTTATAAACAAAGGTATGGTGCCTAGGTCCATGGAAGTCATTGTTCCACTGTATTCGGCATTTATCAGACCTATCATTGAGTACAATTCCCCTTTGGTATGTACCTAACCATGCATATCCAACAACTGGAATGTCCACAGAAGTTCCTCATTAAAAGAATACAGGGTGTAAGTAACATGTCCTAAGCAGACAGTCTATATGTCCTATGCAGACATAGTCTTTAACAAGAAGGAACATAGCAACCTTACCTTAAACATAGGCAGAATAATACATACTTTACACTATGCAATAAGCCAGGAACTATACCTTTTCCATATTCTGCATGCAGTATAGTACATAATCTGCATGATCTTATAAACATGGGAACTAGAAAATTTGCTTAGACAGCATGCAGGGTAGTAACCACTTTAAACACTGTAGTAAATCAAAAGAGTACAAACTTACCTTATGCAGAATATGGGACAGTGCCATGTTTACACTGTGTAATAATTAAGAACAGCATTACCATAATGCATAAATAATAAATCCTTACTTAATGCAGCATGCATGATATGATACAGTCTACAGTATGAAATAAGGAAGATAAGTACAACCTTCCCTTATGCAGCATATAAGACAATGCACTGTCTGCACTATGTAATAAACAGTACTAAGAAAATCTTACCTTGTAAATCACACTGGAAAATATGCAGATTGCACTTTCACATAAGTAGGAAGAGTACAATTTTACATTATTGAACAGGTAGGATGATATCTAATGTACACTATCTAACAAGAAGGAACAGCACCGACTTCCATAATATGGCAAACACAATGGTACCCAGCCCGTACTATACAATGGAGTACAACCTTACATTATGATTCATGCAGGACAGTACCCAGTTAACACTATGTGAAAAGTATGAACACTACCATTTTATCTTATGCAACATGAGAGATGATAATAATAATAATACCTATTCCACAGAATCTAACAGAAAGAAACAGCAGAATGCTACTTTATGTAGCAAACAAAAGGGTTCCCAATCCACACTATGTAACACCAAGGAAAAGTACGACTTTATGTTATGGTTCATGCAAGACAGCACATGCTACAGTATGTTATATGCAAGACAGCACACAGTTTACACCAGCAATAATAAGTAGGAAAAGAACTACTTCAGGTTATGTGGCATACAGGACAGTACACCATCTATTCTCCTTAATCAGGAGAAATACTATGACCTTACCATATGATAGCTGCCAGCTTACACTATGCAATAAGCATGGACAGTATGGCATCACATGATCAGATTGCAGGAAAGGGCACAATATACACTGTATGTGCTAAACATACAGCCTTAACTTATGCAGTATAGTGCAGAGTGTAACATAAGTAATAATAATTATAAACATATTCTATGCAAGTTGCAGAATGTTATCAATTATAGTAAGTAGTAAGCAGGAAATGCAAGTCCTTATATGATGTGGCATGCTGCTAGTATACAGTCAACACTACTAATAGGGAGGAACAGTACAACCTTTCTTTACACACCATGCAGAACAGTATGTAGCCTTCATTATGAAGCAGAGGCATCACAGCCATACATAGTACACAGTCCATACTATAATCAGGAACACTACAAATTTACTTTTTCCAGGATGATACAGTACTTATTACCTTGATACGGCACTCTTATAGATAGCACCCCAAAAAGGCAAACCCCCATTTCTCGGTCACTCGCCCCCGAATCTCTTTTAAAGTTTTTTTGTCTAGTCCTTCTAGCATGTCGAGGGATCAGTTGCTAGTGTCCTCTCCTGCTCAGCTGGTGAACCTGGGAATATTGAGGCAATGTTACAATTGCCTCATGTACACAGACAACCCTCTCCTCCTCCCACAAAACACAAATACATGCGAGAGATGCAACTATACGGCCAAACTGGAGGCTGAGCTCTCTCAACATAGGACTGGCAAGACCAGTCAGGAGGAGAAGGTTACCACACACACTATAGACCCAGTCTCACATAGTACCATCACAACCTCAAATCATACACATAAACACACAAAGACATACTCGGCTCTGATCAAAAATCTACCAAAACAGCAGAGGCCACCAAAGCAGACACCCAAACAACCACCACCTCAGAACACAACACCTGCAACACATAGACCTCACAGTCAGAGTGTCAAACAGTCACAGCCCTTAAGGCCAAACACAATGCCAGACACACTAGTCATTGGTGACTCCACAGTCAGACACCGTCACCAGACTGAGTAAGGAGAAGGTCACAGTAAGCTGCCTGTCGGGCGCTAGAATCCGCCACATAACGCAAGCACTCAGGTCTCTCAACAGCAGGTACAAATATGACTCAGTCATTGTCCACGCTGGTGTAAACGACCTGGGACTACATGAAAAGAGACATTGAGGAGCTCTCTGATTATGTAGCCCAGGCAGGTATGACCCTGACCTTGAGCAGTATCCTACCTTCACCAAGAATGATGCCACAATACAGAGATAAGATGATCAGCTTTAACAATTGGCTTAAACTCTGGTGTCATTCAAAGGGGATCCAATGTCTGTCTGCCTGGGATGACATGCTGGACAAGCCACGCTGCACCTGTCACCCTGGGATTCGGATATTGGCAAAGGCTCTTGCCACCCCATAGTGCCTTTTAGGCAAGGCTCAAATTCTAAACCTACCACCCTAGAACACAGAAGAAGAAAAAAACTCAGGGAAATGCTGCTCAATGCCAGAAGACTAAATCTCAAAATGCACACGCTCGAGGCCCTTCTCAGTATGGAGAACATCGATGTCTGTGCTGTGACAGAAACCTGGTTCAAGGCTCCTGAGAGCACCCCAGCACTATCAGGTTTTACCTCTTATCATGCCTCCGCCCCAAAATCCGGACAATACCAAGAAAGGAGGGGTATCCATATTCATCAAAGACACCCACACCTCAAGACTGGTGGCAACGACGATGCATCGGAGACCATCCAGGTGCAATTAACCATAGACAAGACTGCTCTGCAAATTATAGCATGTTACAGGCCACCCTCACAAACTCAGGAACCTCACATGGCCTTCCTGAAAACACTAGAGGGGATAAATGTATCACCAAACACCATCATACTAGGTGACTTCAATTACCCTAATATAGACTGGGAACACTACTCAAGCCCAAACACCCTAGCCCAAAAGTTCCTGGAATTCATAAACTCAAATGCCATGGAACAACTAGTCACCATCCCCACAAGAGGAGAAAACATACTTGATCTCATCATCACGAACATGGGAGCACAATGTTTAACACGGAAGTATACCTCACTGGTGAGATCAGATCACAAACTAATCTCGCTGGAGGTCCTCATCCCACCCCACCTGAAATAAAAAGACCACAGTAAAGAACGACTTCACACTTCTAAAGACTAGTGTGGTCTCCTTTAAGGCCCCCGAGCCGACGGAAAACAGTACTCAAGCCGCTGAATCACTTACAAATGCCTTCTACCAGCACCTGCAGGACTGCATGGATAAGGCAATCCCAAGCAAAACAAAGACTCTCTGGTGGACCCCAGCCATAAACAAACTCTACAACAAAAGGAGGAAGCTACTACAAGATAGAGCAAAATCCTTAAAAGGTAAGACACCCTTGATCACTATAAGTAAAAACTAAGAGCTCTCATAAAATCATCCAAAGCAAATTTTGAGAGAAAAATAGCTAAAGACTCAAAAGACAATCATAAGGCCTTCTTTAGCTATGTTAGAAACCTGGGAGGAAACTCCCAGATATGCTCAGAACTAGTTCAAAATGATGTGAAGATTACTGATCCTACAGACATTGCCAACATACTGGCTGACAGGTTCAGTGCAAACTCCTCCCCTCCCCAAAGGAGAGATATCTATACGCAGCCCCCAAACATCTCCAAACGCAAGTGAGAGAGACTCTCTCCAAAGCAAAAACACAGCATCCATGGGACCTGATGGTGTCCCCGGCTGTGTGCTCCAAATTAAACCCACAGCTAGGATAGCTGTTTAATCATACTCTTCTTACCTCTGACACGCCCAGGAGTGGCGCACTGCAACTGTGGTCCCACTTCACAAAGGTGGTGCCTCCACCGCCCATTAGCTTGACAAGCCTTATCTGCAAAGCCATGGAGAGGATCATAATGGACCTCATAAATAAAGACATAGGGAATTTGCAGACTTTGGATCCATCCCAGTTTGGCTTTGTCAAAGGCAGATCATGCCTTCTAAACTTGGTTGACTTTTTGAAACAGTCACCAAAGCCATTGATGAGGGAAAGGCAGTCCATACAGCCTACCTCGATCTGGATACAATACCGGTATCATTAAAAACTCATCAGCTTAAATGTTAACCCATACATCACAAGATGGGTTGCAAACTGGCTGAGTGACAGAACCCACAGGGTCAGAGTTGCTGGCGCCATGTCAGACTCAAAGCCTGTCACAAGTGGTACCCCAGGGCTCAGTCCTGGGCCACTCTTGTTTGGCATCTACTTTTCAGTACAAGCAAACACAGGAGGGTTATGGCTGACAAAGTTTGCAGATGACTGCAAACTGCGCCATATAGAAAACACATCTGACACAGATATCCTTCAGAAGGGTCTCACAGAAACGGATAACTGGTGCCAGAGCCATGGCCTAAAGTTAAATGCCAAAAATGCATAGTCATAAATAGGTGGCAATCCACGGAGTACAGAAGAAGTTATCAGGGACCTGGGGACCCAGGTTGATAGTAGTCTGTCATTCGACACCCATGTAGCTAAAGTAGTTAGGAAGACCTTCTACATTGCCCACCTTATCATGAAGGGATTCTCATCTAGATCAAGGAGGTCATAGTCTCCCTATACTCATCACTCATCAGACCAATGATTGAGTACAATGCCCCATTCGGAATGTATCTGACCCGACACTTGCAGCAGCTGGAGAGGCCACAAAGTTCCTCACCAAAAGGATAAAGGGTCTCAAACATGACTGAAAGAACTCCAGCTCTATTCAGTGGCGGTGACCTTTGCCTAACATACAAGGCCATGTCAAACCCAGATTTGATGAATATGCTTCACCTCAAAAATCTAGATCCATCAGAGCCACAGCTGGAGGGATAGATTCATCACCCAAAGACTCCCTATGCTGTGGAATAAAATCCCGGTATATGTGAGGCAGAGCACCTCGCTGGCCTTGTTCAAGAGAAATCTTGACCAATGGATGGGAGATTGCAGATATACCCCAGGGATTACCTCAGTGTCACTGCTCAACAGAGGCACAGCAAAATAATGGGTATAGTTCCCCAGATAGCCTAGTATGAACCTATGAACCTATGAATCTATACTGTCTAATATTAAAGAACATCATAAATTTATTTTTAGCAGTTGGCAATGTGGTAAATAGTCCAAGCTATGTATATAGTAGGAAACTACAACCTTACCTTACGCAATATACAGGAATGCATGTTGTAAGCAGGAAGTGAATAACCTGAAGGTATGCAGCATGTACAACAGTATTCAATCTACAGTTTGTGAATAAGTAGAAGAGGAAAATATTACCATATGTAGCATGCAGAAATGCACACAATTCACACTACATAATGATCAGTACTAGTATTAATTTATCTTATGTGACATGCTGGTTGTTAAGCAGCCTGCACAAGGGATAAGAAGGAGCAGTGTAACCTCACATGTCATACAGGATAGTACACAGTACACCTTCATGTAATACATTGAAGAAGTGCAAACTTATGCTGCATGCGGAACAGTAGACAGTCTACACTTTATAGTAAGAAGAAACAGTACAATCCTGTCTTATTCACCACACAGCATGACATGTAATAAATAGTGACAGAACTGCTCTTTTCTTATGTAACATGATAGTGTGCACTCTACACTATGTAATAATTAGGAATAATATAACCTCAAACTATGCAGCTTACTGGAGAGTATTTAGTAGGTAGAAACACTAAAAAACTAAAAAGGGCTTCAGTTCCAATGAGCTGACCTACAATGGAGATGAACATGGGGATTTAGTGGTGAAGATGACAGAGCCAAGAGGACCACCAACTGAATTCCTGCATCATCCTGTTGATGTTGGTGAGACTCCTGGTAGAGCAAGCAGACCTGGAAGATACTATTGATGAAGCCCTGGAGCACTGTTGCAAAATGGATGAATGGAGCCAAGGACTAACTGGATCTGGAGCAAAGAACCTGGATGGAGATGGAGAATGGATCTGAGGCTTCGGATCTAAGAGCTTCAGCATTTTTGGCACAAGACCTGCTGAGGTTGTGGGATCTGGAGACCGTTTTTTAGTTTTATCAGTTCTCTTCTCAGGAATCTTATCGTTAACAGGCTTCTATCATTTTCTTTCTCTTTGGGTGTCACAGGAGAAACCACTGTGGACCCTGAGGTGGATGGAAGAAGAGCCTTTAGAATGAGCTTGTCTCTTCTGCTCTGAAGAGCTTTGTGGCCGAAAGAAGCACAAGCTTTACATTCGGTTTCCAAGTGTGCCACTCCCAAACAATAAAAGCAGATGAAATTGGAGTCCTGTGGAGGAATTTTGTGGCCACACCTTCTGCATTTTTTGAAACTCTTGTTTAACATAACTGTAAATCAAGTAAAAGAGTAAAGAGCACAGAGACAAAAAAATATTTATTAAATTTGAAACATTACAGAGACTATACTACCTATATGCACTACAACTGTAATGAAGCTACTTAAAATCACTTATCAAAAGCAAGCTCAGAGCCTCTGTGACCATCCAGTTGAAGCAGCAAATGAGACCTGATTTAATTAGACAGTGGTGAGGAAATTGTGGGTAGGGGAGAAGTCAGAGCCCTGAATCTAAAGGTTTGAATTAGCCAAGGCCAGATCCAAATTAGATTCAAGTACCAAATGTTGAATCAGAAGAAAATGGATAACAATGAAGCCTTATAAAAACAGGCTCTATAATAAAAGAAAAAATCCATTTGAATCTCATGATGTCATTGATACGATTGCTAAACTTAGGGAATGATGAAAACTGATCACATCAACCAAAGACAGATAAGAAGAGGAAAATAGCCACCTAGGTGAAGGATGGTCACAAAACCTTCTTTAACTATGTCAGAAATCTAAGAAACAAGCAACATCTAGCAGTCAGTTCCCTCGGCTGGCTCGGCTCGTTCTCTTCTGTCATGAGTCTCCTCCCGATGGCGGTGGTCCTTTCCTCTCGTGCAGGGTTCCTCCTCCTCTCCACAAAGACATGCCCACAAGGATTGGATACTGCCTAAATTGGCCCTTGGTGTGCGTGTGAGTGTGTGTGGTGTGTGGAAGGTTGTAGCTGGTGGGGCTGTAACGACAACTAAAAACTCTACTGCCATTCAAATGTGAAAGGGAGGTGATCCGCTGGCGCTAACCGGGAAAAGCCGAAAGAAGAAGAAGAAGAAGAAGAATGTCAGCATTGTGAAGAGCTAATGGATATCACATACTCAGTCTTGGAAGACATAATGCCTCTACCAGTAGACAAATTTAGTTCAAATGTCAACCCCCTCCATTCTATATTCTCAGAACACATACCTGCATCTAAGCCCTACACCTCCCAAGATCAAGTGCTCATGGTGATATCAAATGAAAATAAGAATACTTCGATACAGCCAGATAACATATTGTGCTACCTACTGGTCAGCCTGAAACATGACTTCTCAGACCCCCTTTAGAGGTTATTCAATATCATCCTCCAAACAGCCTTCATAGTGGATGAATACAGGACAGCAACAGACATTCCCTTACACAAAAGTGTGGCAAACAATGGATCCAGGTGCAGACATATAAGGATGACCAGCCTCATCTGTAGGACTACAGAAGGATCATTATGGGATAAATAAGGTAATAAGTAACCTGCTAATGCTCAACCCAAGCCAGTTTAGATTCTTCAAGGGTGAAATCTAACTGCTTAACCTAGTCAACTTTGAGAAAGTTACTGCATCAATGGATGAGAAAAATCAGTACATACCATATATCTAGACAAATCAGTACACACCACATATCTGGACCACACAAAGGTATTAGACACCATCCCACACACAGGTACTGTAGATAAACTCTCCCGTGGAAAGTAAGCCCCCATATATAACTTACTGGATAGCTTACTGGCTCACAGACAGAACCCAGGAAATTAGAGTGTATAACTTCACCTCCTCCAAAGGAAAACAAAAACAATCCTCTTTGACATTTACATCCTGTGGATCAAAGAAAATATTTATAGAGTTTATGGCTGACCAAGTTTGCAGATGACTGTAGATTTAGTGCCATCATAAACTCCCCAGGGGATACCAATATTATCCAAAAGGACCTTTCTCAGACAAATACTTGGTGTCAAAACTATGGCCTAAATATAAATGCAAAAAAAGGTATAATAATACCCTTCAATAAGCAAGACTTCCCATTGTAACTATCACATTTACAACACACTATTAAAGTTGATCCCATAGTCAATGATCTTGGAAACTATGTCAGTAATGAACTGTACTTTGATTATCACATATCCACTATCGTAAAGAAGTGCTTGTTTTGTTTCCTGCAACCTAAAGGTGTGACATCCAGGATCAAGACTGTAATCATTGCAATCTATGTAGGCCTCATCAAGCTAATCATTGAATATGCCCCATGCAGTATACTAGAGTGACCCCAATGCTTTCTCACTAAAAAACACAAGGGCCTACATAACAAAAACAATGCAGACCATATTAAAGCCTTGTCCCTCTTATCAGTATCATGCACACTACTAAAAGGTGACTTCTGCCTAGCCTACTGAGCCTCAACACACCCTATCTTTTCAGACATATTTGCAAGTCCAGTAGTAGCATCATCACCCATTCAAGGGATCTCAATCACTTTTGCAACATAAATAGAACATTTTAGAGGAAAACATGTGCGATACAAAGAATACCTCTTCTATGGAATAATCAAACATAATTCAGATGAATGGATGGAAAATCGCAAATTCACCTCTGATCTAGAATCCATGTCCCTCATGGATATCAGCAATAAGAACTAGGATCACAGAAGTTACTAGGCTAATGGCCCTAGGGCCTTTATAAGCCTAGCCAAGTTGTACCCTTACTAATATGATCAGTACCTCCTGTGTATAAGAGAACACAGGTGGAACCCCCAGGGTGAATTTACAGTTACCCATCCAATCAACCATATTGCGTTTGAAAAGGGCCAATGAGGTGCTCTCTTTGACATGAAATGGGTGTCTGTTCAAAAGGTGTGGTAACCTCTGGGAGACAAATCTGTCCCTCCAGCAGGTTCTATTAATGTCACATACCAGGTTAAGGTCTTTAGAGTGAGTAACCAGTGTACCATTTGACTTGTGGATATGCAGGAGTTCCAATAAAGCAGGGTCAGAGATTGCCTTACATGCAAGGCAGAGATCACTTCTGAGTAGTCTCTATGAAACAGAATAAAGTGACAGTAATTTCAGATGATCCACATAGGACAGCTCGATGAAGACCTTGATTTTTTTTTTTTTGAGGAACCGTTGTGGTTTCTCCAGTTGTTACAGGTGCTTGGAAAGGTACATACCAAAAGGGGCATTGTGCTCAGTTATTGGCCTGATGAGGGAAGAGTACAGGAAGGCTATAACTATTTTTTTTCTGGAGACAATGCCCTTACTTATGAGATGAGCAATATAGAATACCCTTCTTACCACTGTGGAGACATGGTGATCAAAGGTAAGAGTGCTGTCAACCTGTGTGCCCAGTCTCTCACCATTGAGTCCATACTTAGGGTGTTGCTACTGATGTGGTAGTTAGCAGGAACATCGCTCTTACTGAAAGGCATGACAATACATATTTTGCATTGAGTTTAAGGCCGTGACTTTGGCACCAATCATTTGCTTGTGTAAGACCTTCCTGTAGGATGTTGACATCATTTGGAGATTCTATGACCTCTCCTAGTTTGCAATTATCAGCAAACTTTGTCAGCCACAGATCTTTAGATTTTGCTTGTAGTTCGGAGAAATAGATTACAAACAGTAGAGGTCCCAGGATTGATTGCTGTGGAACACCACTGGTTACAGGTCTGCTGTTGGAGGTGGCTTCCCCTATTTTGACTATATCTGTTCTATCAGTGAGTCATTTAGTGACCCATCTAATGATATAAGGGTTGATACCTCATTTTTTTTAATTTCTCCAAGTATTTTGGGTTTCTAATACCATGACAGGAATGGACCCCATTCCTAAATCAAACTATGATTAAAGTTCATGAAATTAGTATTGCTTCAATCTTTGATGTTAGCCAAAAGTGCTCTTCACAGCACCTACAATGTGCCCAGTAATGACTATGGAGTTACATGTATTAGTAACATATAAGTATGACTGTAAATTCTTTTTTATAAGACCTGTCACCCCTACTACTTTTGGAACTGTCTGGGTATCCTTCTTCCACATTGCCCTCATTTGCACCTGCAAATCTTGGTATTTTATGATTTTGTGTCTCTATGTGCATAAGACACTGTAGTCATTGGGTATAGCAATTTCAATAATAAATGCTACTTTTGTCTTCTTTTCATGGACTACTATATCTGGTTTTCTCGCATCTAGTTTTTGAACCGTTGGAGTGGGTGATCCCATGTGATATAAACTTCATCATTTTCCATGATGCTTTGTGGCTCATTTTTCCAATGTTTTTCTGCCACTTCAATACCATAATGTTTGCACAATCCCCAGTGCAACAGTCTTGCCACATTACTCTGCCTTTTAGTATACAATCCTGCTGCCATTAGCATATCACAACTAGCTACAAGATGTGCGACTGTTTCCAGTTGTTTTATAAAACCTACATTTGTCCATTTCTCCCACATGTTCAATGAACTTTATAAACCAAAGTATATGTAGTCCACTATTGTGGGCTGCCAATATTAACCTTTCATCTTTTGTTTTAAATTCACATCTTAACCATTCCTGCATTCAATCCTGATCAACATAATGTTGTTCCAAGAGTTTCCTAGACTTGCAGCTATATTTATGCATTTTCCATCTTACCTTCTCATCTAATCTTTCACCTTATATTCTTTCTTTTGTTTTTTTGGCACATTCATTTACTGCCTGATTTTTATCTACTTCTGGATTAATTTCCATTCCTGCTTGATGCAGATATGCTTCTGCTAAGCTAAGCAGGGAAGTCATCTTAGACTTTTGCTCCTCATTTTTAAGAACTTTCATACAACTGGGTCTTGTGAAGTCAACAGATATGTGTGCAGTCTCACGATTACAGACCTATACCTGTAATCAATTTCGAGGAGGCCCATACCTCCTTCAGAATGTGGGATATATAATCTTGGTATGAACTGATTTTATAAATCACTTGATAAGCATGAAGCATCCTTCTTGTTTTCCTCTCTAACCTGTCCAACACATTTTGGGGCCAATCAATGACTCCAAAGCTGTAAGTTAAGACAGGAAGAACAAATTGGATGATAGTTTGGACTTTACTCCTAGATGTCAATGCTGTTTTTAGTATTAATTTAAGCCTTCTAAAACATTCCTGAGTTTTATTTGCATTTGTTCGTGTTTTTATTGTTGATCCTTCATGAATTCCCAAATATTTATACACTCCCCTCTTGTTCAAGTTATTTTATATCACATTCCTGTCCCAAACTGATGTTTCCTTGGTGCTGCAGCTTTCCTGCTTTAAAGGTTGCTTTTGCATATTTATCAAGACCAAATGACACTGTGGTGGTGGTGCTGCAGTAGCATTGTCACCTCACAGTAAGATGTTGTCCTGTTCGATTCTCATCTAGAGCGTCTCCTGTGTGGAGACATGCATGAATGGGCATACCTTCGTTGAAGGTTGTGCATCAGGGCTGGCAACTCAGCACGTAAAAATCTATTGCCAATCATTAGCGGACCGGAGTTCTGCTGTGGTGACCCCTAACCGGGAAAAGCTGAAAGACACAACAAAAAATCAAGACCAAATGACATTCTTATATAATCTGAAAAAGTTTTAACCACTTGCATTTGTGCTTTCAGTTCCTCATCTAATGAACTATACAGTTTTAAATCATCCACAAAAAGATGATGAGAGGTCTTTTCACTTTCTTATTTTCTAGGAGCCAAATTATAGCCATGACCTAATGTGTTAAGTAGACAGCTTAATGGATTAAGTGTAAAACAGAATAGAAGCAGTGACAGGGTTTCACCCTGAAATATCCCCCTTAAATGGAAAGTAGTCTGCCACCATTTCATGGTCGCTGTAATGTAATCGATCAATGTAGAATGTATCTTATACATTTTGAAGAACACTTTTATCCATGTATGTGTGATACTGTAAAATGTTTTTTGTAGTCAGTCTATGCCATACTTAGATTATTCACCTTTTTACAGTTCTCCATTATGAATTTATTTAACAACAAATGATCCTTTGTTCCATATGAATTTATTTAACAACAAATGATCCTTTGTTCCATATTACCTTTCTGTTCTATTGCCATGATTGAGTTTTCTTCTAAATGAGTATAAACTCTGTCAGCATCAATTTTGGTGTATAGTTTATACGTTGTCAGAAGGAAAGTTATTGGTCTATAATTTTTATGATAACTTGCAGGTTCACTGTTAAGTGGGAGCATTGTTTTTCCTGTTATTAACCAGGCTGGTGTCTGTTCAGGGTGTGCATTTAAAAAGTTCTTATTCATGGATAAATCTTCATACATAAATGTTAATACTTTTACCCAGACGTTAGGTACTGCATCTGGGCCCGGGATTTTCCAACTGGAGGCTTTTCTTAACTTTGTTTCAGTCTCTCTGGTTGTTACTTCATCCCATTTCATACCCTGTACATTTGAACTTCTTATTCTTTCTTTTACTTCTTCTATCTATTTAGCATCTTTGCTACCTAGCTGGGTGAGTCTGTCAATGATGCCTGAGTGGGGGATAGTGCCAAAAGTCCTAACATATCTTTGTTCTGTTTCCCTCTGGGTTATATGTACACAAAATATAAAGAATAAAAAACACCAAGAGATTTTTTTTTATATAGAATGCAGAAGAACAAACAACCTCCACTATGTAGTAAGTAGGAACAGTACAAAACTTTCTTTTTACAGCATGCAGGATAATACACAATCTTTACTATGCAATATGTAGGAACAGTGCATGCTATCTTATGCAGCATGCAGGGTAATACACAATGTTAATTATGCAATATGTAGGAACAGTGCATATTGTCTTATACAGCATGGAGGATGTCACACAATAAATAACAACCCTTACATATGCAGAATGCATGATAGTGCACTGAATACAATATGTAATATTTAGGAATAGTACAAGCTTACCTTATGCAGTCTAGAGGATGGTATGTAGTACATAGAAAAAGAAAATGCTTACACAACACAGCATGGAGGACAATACACAGTCAACATTACATAATAAGGAGAAGGAGTACAACTTTACCTTCTGCAGCATGCAGGACAGTGCACGGTGTACTACGTAATAAGAAAAAGGCAACCACAACATGTACGCATGCAAAATAGTACTGGCCTAGACTATACGTATCCACAGAAGAAGGTGAACTTGTACAAGATGTAAAATGAATCCCAGTCTATAATATTTTAGAAGAAAACCAAAATCTTACCTTATGATGCAGGCAGAATGCATCCCATTCCTCAGTATATGATAAATAGGAGGACTACAGCTTTACCTTATTCCCCAGTGCAACAGAGTACACAGCAGAAACAGTATAATGTTACCTGGAAGCATGACCACTAATCAACATGCTTCCAGGTAAAATATAGTAGTAGCACATCAATCAATTGACCACAATTCTTATGAAAGGTAGTTTGTCAAAAAATTATGCCAAAGCAACATTTACTGAATCACAGAAATAACATTTTTCACTCCCCTGTCCCCTCCAAGCTTATAACAAACCCTGCCCTCAACTCCCCCCCTCCATATATCCAAAGAGCAGGTCATTAAAGCCTTGTCTAAGGCAAATAAACACAGCCCCTATGGGACCAGACAGCATCTCAGGCTGTCTTCTAAACAAATTAAACATGAACTAGCATCACCATTAAGTATGGTACTCACTCATAGCCTATCCAGAGGCTTTGTTCCTGCAGAATGGAGAACAGCAACATTTATTTACCTCTACAAAGGTGGCTTACCAACAGAACAAGAGAATTATAGACACTTCAGTCTGACCAGCCTCATCTATAAGGCCATGGACCTCATCAATAAAGACATAGGCAACCTCGAAATTCTGGATCTGACCCACTTCGGCTTCATCAAGGGCAGATTTTGCCTGTTAAACCTGGTGGATTTCTTTCAAAATTTGACCAGGGCCACTGATGAGGGCAAATCTGTGCACACTGTATACCTCAACTTGGCAAAGGCCTTTGACACAGTCCCACAATCTGGTATTACTGATAAACTTAGCAAACTGAATGTAACCCCTTTGTTGTAAGATGGGTTGCCAACTGGCTTACAAACCGGTCACACACTATCAAAGTGGGTGACTCCACATCAACCAGCACACGTCTCACAAGCAGTGTGCCACAAGAATCAGTGCTGGGCCCCCTACTGTTTGGTATATACTTCTTAGAAGTTCTGGCCAAAACTAAGGGGCTGTGGTTGACTAAGTTTGTGGATGACTGCAAACTAGGTGAAATTACTGAATCCCCACATGATGTCAGTATACTTCAGGAGGGTCTTAAGCAGACCAGCAACTGGGGTCTTAGTCATGGACTCAAACTGAATGCAAAGAAATGCATTATCATTCCCTTAAGTCAAAACAATGTCCCTTCACACTATCAAATTAACAATACCCTATGTATCAATGAAGTGGTAAGGGATCTGGGATCACAAGTAGACTGTGACCTTAACTTTGACCACTATGTGTCTACTGTAGTAAGAAAAGCCTTCTACATAGTACAGTTGATTAGCAAAGGCATCACGTTTACAGCAAAGGAGATTTTAACCCCTCTATATTCGTCACTAATCAAGCCCATAATTGAGTACAATGGCCCTTTTGGCATGTACTGTACAATCACCTGCAGCAAATGGAGACCTCAGAGGTTTCTAATGAAGAAGATCAAGGGACTGCAGCATGTGCCTTACACAGACAAACTAAAGTCCCTGTCACTATATTCTATATCATATAGACTTTGTAGGGGAGACTTATGCCTGCTTACAGAGCAATCTTCATACCAAACTTAATGAATCTGCTGCACATCCATAAATCAAACGGGATTAGAGCTACTCATTCCAGGAACCTAGATATGGCCTGTAACTTGAATAAGACATGCTGGAGGGACAGGTTTGTCTCCCACCAACTGCTGCATCTTTGAAATAGGCTGCCAATTCATGTGAAGCAGAGCACCTCTATGTCAGTGTTCAAAAGGAAACTGGATGAGTGGATGGGCCACTATAAATTATTACTGGTGATAATGCCGACAACCCTCCTAAATATGGGCAGTCATTAATAAATACATTCCTGGTTATTGACTAAAGTATCTATGGCATTACATTGGGATGAAATGGCTAGCTTGAAATGATGTCTGGGTTGAGAGTCTAGTAACCGCCTATGATCCTATCATGATCTCTCTCTTTCTTTACTGCAATACTGGCTTTTAAAAGCCGGTATTACATTTGCAGTGAAACCTGAGTGCTGCAGAGATTTATCAAATGTTTGCTACATTTGTAGCAAGTGGTTTGCTACAGTTTAACAAAAAAAATCTAAGACAAGAGTGCCATAGCTCCCCATGTATGCAGGGTATAAACTTAGTAATTATTTACTACATTTGTAGCAAGTCGCTTACTACAGTTTAGAAGAAGACTATTTATTTAAACTAATACGTGAGCAATGTAGTGCTCTGTGCAGGCAAGGAATAAATTATAGCACCTGTTTGCGACACTTATGGCAAGCAGTGCTAGAGTTAAAAGCATTTTTTTTATTTTATTTTTTTATTTTTATAGAGCAGAGTGGACAGAGGATCAGGACAGAGTACAGAAACAGGACTTGAATGGCTGGGGCAGGGAAGGGGGGGAGGGTCATGCATGTTTGGTGTGCCATTAGAAGGAATGGCAGTTTTTCTGGTTATTTTGTTGGAAGAGCTGGTGGGGGGGGCATGGACCTAACTGCAATAAGTCAATCTCTAAAATGTAGAGATCAGCTTAATACAGTGAAGGGTTTATTTGTTTGCTTTTCGTCTTTTATGTTTCCTTTTTTTTCTTCAAGCTGGAGGTGTGTGGATCTGACTGAAATAAGTCAGTCTCTAAAATGTAGAATTTGACAATACAGTGAAGCAGTGAAGTGCCTTTTTTTCTTTCAGCTTGGGTGGGGGTGTCTGACTGTAATAAGCTTTTTTTTTTCTTTTCTTTTTTTTTTTTTTTTTACTCTTCATTTGAAGAGTTGGGGGGGTGGGACACTGGTTTATCATACTAGCACAGAGCACAGCTATATTGCTAGATCACTTCTGTTCACCAGACATCTTTCACATGACAACAATAAAGTCCTCTCCACCTGTATGTTTATTAAGATATTTACAGAAATATGAAAATGTATGCTTAATTGTATAATTAGTAATATAAATAACACTGGTTATCTCTCCAGATATGCAACTTTCAGTATATCAAGGGCAGTTTTATGTCCGGGAACAAAAAAAAACAATGAAACTACAAGTGAACAGCAAATTTATTATTTCAGCTGCAAGCCTCCCATTATATACTGCATCCACACTATTGATACACATGTTGGAGGGAAGCCAGTCTCTCGAGACACAAAGATATCTAATGTAGTACATCTAGTCCCTATTTTTGTAAATGAAATCTTGCTGTTCCAGGACTTGCACATGAGTCTCAGACTTTAACACTGTTACTGAGACACAAGAATACAGATAAAAACACACAGTGTGTGAGTATGCGGGTTCCCTTCAGAAGCTCAAAATACTGAAATCTCGAATTTCAGTATTTCAAGCCCAAGAAGCCGAATCCACATAATAGCAAAAGTTTAGAAGGCAAAATTCAAAACCTCGAATACCGGAGGTTTTGAATTTCACACTTCTAAAGTTCCTCTGTGGTCATATATTCAGGTAAGTGTGTGTTAAGAGGTTTGGGTAGGGGCTGTGGTGTGTGTCAGTGTGTTTTTTGCTGTGCTGTGTGTGTGCGAGGAGAATGTAGTTTGTGTGGTGGTGTGTTTTGTGTATTTGTATGTAGAGTGAGAATATTTAAGTAGGGGGTGTGGGGGTGTAGGGGGGCTTCCCCCCCTGCTTTCATGTAGTAGAGTGATTGTACATGTTTGTGTGGTGGATGGTGTGTGTGTGTGTGTGTGTGTGTGTGTGTGTGTGTGTGTGTGTGTGTGTGTGTGTGTGTGTATGTAGTGAAACCACGAAATTCAAAACCTCTGATATTCGATTCGATTTCGCGTTTTATAGTTTTCATTGTTTTGTGGATTCCACTTATTGGGCTCGAGATACTTAAATTCGAGATTTCAGTATTTTGAGCTTCTGAAGTGAATCCGAGTATGCACACCCAGACAATATGTACATGTACACATGAATAAATGAATGATATGAGGTTATTCTAACAGCACAATTGTAAGAATCTGCTACAAGTCTATCTTCCATAATATGTGACTCCTTGTCTAACTGTCTCAAAATATTGGCAGTCAGGAAGGTTATCACTATGTGTTTACAACTAAAAAATAATTTCCACAGAGGCAATGCATCTTAGCAAATAGTGTTGGTAGCAAGATGTACACAGAAGAATAAGAACAATCCTAGGCAAGCAAGCATAAGGACCATAAAATGCTAAACCAGTTTTGACCTTTAAATGGACCCACTTAAATTCTTGCCTCCCTTTTCAAGCAGTGAATAGTGCTCACTCCTGAATCAAGCAGGGCATAATAACTCTGGTGTAAATATGAGTCTACCTATTCAACCATCAAAACTAGTCATAAAGGTAGTCAAAACAGTACATTGTTTGACTTGTAGTGCTAGCTCACTCCATATACTAAGAATACATTGAGTCAGGAACTTCTCTCTCCAGCAAGTCTTGCTTATTTGTCAGTGTAGAGTAGACTTAGGTTTCTAGTGCATGCATTTGTACAGCAACTAGTTTTGCAAAGAAATAGGAGGTCAATAAGACTGGGTAAGGTCAAATAGGATTGGCTCTGTGGAGCAAGGTGATAAAATCGTGAAGTCTTGAGACTGACTAGTAACCTGCATTTTTAGTTTACACCTAAAGAATTTCACAGCACAAAGTAATATACTTATTCTGATTAGCATCACACTATGCAATTAATGGCTTTTCTTGGACAATAATATGCAAGATTACAGCAAATAGGTAATGTATTTCAGTTAATAAAAATAGAAAATAAATCCTGACAATATTAAAGTAATTATTAGTAGCCAGATGGCCCTATTCCGACAGGTTTACTGAGAATTTTGTCATTGTATAATAGCCTGCAGTCATGACATCTGACCTCGATACTTCAGGAGTTCTGTCAAAGGCCTTAGTCCTACAAGTTTAGTGAGAATTTTGTCATTGTGTAATAGCTTAATCCCACGACACCTGACCTCATTACTTCAAGGATCTCTGCTACAAGGCCTCACTCCTACAAATTTACTGAGAATTTTGTTATTGTTTAACAGCCTTACTATTTCTACACATACACTTCTGTTTCATACTTCCCTTTCTCCATTTAATTTTTAGTTCCATTTCCAGGTATCTTTCTTCTTCCCATACTGCTTTGCACTATATCCATTCATAATCACAACCATCCATAATAGTACCTATATATTCTATACTATCATTTACTTTTCCCAAATAAACCCTCATTCTTCTTATTTTGAATACATCATTATAGTCTAGCCTTTCATATTCCTCCATTCCTTAAACTCCAGAGAAGATACCTAAACAACCTCTCTTCTTTTATAGAAAATACTTCTCTCCTTACCTATCCTGTACCAGCTTTCAGAATCCAGAATCTCCTACTGGTCTGCAAATTCTTGTTTCCTTCTTCATTGCTACTTTCCCACTAGCTGACATCTAAACAATACAGATTCTGGTACTAATCATGTTACTCTTCAGTTTATTCTCTATTCTTTTCTTCCTACTGTGCCCTCATCCAACCATGACTCAATAATATCTCTCAACATCTCTGCAACTCTGTTCCAACAAACTATCCATACTTCCTCTTCACACACTCCACACATTGCACCAAACCTGTTAAATACTGTCCCTCATCTTTATTTCAAATATAGACTGATTTGCTGCACCTCAGTTCAAACCAAAATGAAATGAAGTACAAGAATCATCTTTAAAAAGTATGCATAATTCCCCAATATACTAAAATCCTTCTAGGAGGGTATATACACCCTTCTCCTGACCCTAACAATCACAATGAAGACAAAGATAATTCTCTCCCACACAATTCTCTAACCCAACAACAGCCAATCCCCAACCCTGGTGATCTATTTTTTTGGTGCAATAAATGTTAGAAGCCTAAGAAATAAAATTGCTGAACTACATGCCTGGAATACCCAACATAATCCTGACATTCTTGCTGTAACTGAAACTTGTCTTAAACCCACCATCAATGACTCTGAAGTTATACTTCCTGGATATAATATTATCTATAATAACTATATAAAGAAGAAAGGTGGTGGTTTTGTTTTAATATTTTCCAGTACCTACCACATTTCTGCTTACAGCAAATCAATGCCAAAATTCAGTTCAGAGCTTCTTACTTCTTTCCTTAAAATGAACCGTTATATACAAATACGTACTACTGTCCTTTACATCCCTTCTAGCGACAATACAGCTATACTAGAAGATATCTTACACTGGATATCCATAATATTTCCACAAGAAAAAATACTATAAGATGATGTGAATATCAATTGGGTAGACATACACTCTAATTCCCCTAAATCTAGCATGAACTTGTATGATTTCACACAACTAATTAACAGCCCCACACATTACAGCTAGACATCAAATTCCCTATTAGACTGGATCATAGTATCAGGCCCTATCAAATACTCCATCAGAGGTACATTGTCACTCTCTAATTAATCTTCATCCAGTCTATATGCCCAGAATGGAAAGATGAGAAGTCAGCAAGCAAAGCAGAGTAGTATTGCTGAAACTGAATTCATCCTCGTGTCTTAGCAAGTACCTTCACACGGTGGACCCTGTTTTTCACAAAATCTTACCAAGACAACATTTTATATATAGACTGCATTTTATACAGCATATATCATGGACAGAAGTAGGTCAAAAATAAAAAAGATAGCTGGGTGCACAAGACTCAGAATAAAAAAGTGCCCAATCCTGGTAGGTGCACTGGTGCCAGGACTGGAAAAAATGACAGTGCAGAATCCTCAAAACACGGAAATATTCCTACAATGGAGCTAGGCCAGGCTCAAGGGGAGAAAGCCCCCCCCCCCCCCATTGTAGAAGGAAGTAGCAGTCCACAAAAATCACAAAAACTGGTAGGTCAGAGAACAGCCATGAAGACAATAGCATAGACTACTGAGGATAAGAAAGAAATTATGTATTGTTACTATTATGCAAAAAGCCCAGAATTTACAGAAACAAGATATACAAAAAGATTAAGAGAGAAATTAGAGGAAATAAAAATACTTCCACAAGAAAATCTGTCAAAAACCTCAAATAAAAAACTTTTCATTAATACAAGAGATTTGTGATAAAAAAAAGACTCTACAATCATATTTAGATATGTTACTAATACATGTAACTCCATACGAACTGCAGGACTCATTACTGGGCACATTTTGGGTGCTGCGAAGAGCTCTTCTGGGTGACATCAAAGACTGAAACAATACTAATTTCATGAACTTTAATCATATTTTGACTTAGGAATGGGGTCTATTCACGTCATGGTATTAGAAACCCAAACAATCTGGAGAAATTAAAAAAGCCAGAAATCTTGCACATCCAGTTAAACAGCATATTTATAAAACAACTCGCAACCTTTCCAAGTTTAACCCAGAAATGCTCATTACTACACTATCATCTATTAACTGGAACTTCCTAAAATCCTCCCCTTAGATGCTGCTGTAACTGAATTCAATACAACTTTTCTAAATATCCTAAATAGCCTTGCACCTCCTAGAAGAAAGACAGTAAAAACAAATAATGCAAACTGGCTATCCAAAAAGAGTAGAATGCTAATGCAAGACAGACAGAAATCATGGCAAGAATGGCAAAAATATAAAACACCTCAATAGCCTGAAAACGTCAGAATGCTTCACAATCATACTAAATGCAAATAAATTATGACAAAAAACTATACTATAACAACTTTCAGAATAATACTAAAGACCTCCCTAAAAACCTTTGGGCATCTATTAAAGAAATTTTACATCCCGGCCAAATATTTAATCCAAACCCCTGTCTCGATAACTAGCCACTCAAAACTGCAATACAGTTCAAATCTCATTTATAGGTACCCTCCTTGAAATTGTTCCCAACACCAACCTTCTTGGCATCATTATTGATGAAGAACTAAAATTTGACAGCCACATCCACTCCACAATCAAGAAAATCCACCAAAAGTTATGTCTCTTCTAAAGGCACAACCACTTCCTAAGCTCCTCTACCCATCAAACTCTTGCATGCACCTTCCTACTTCCTTCCCTTATATATGGTGCCCCTTTTTTCACCCATCTCCTTCTTGGCCTTTGGTCCAAACTTGAATCCTGCTACCACAAGATCTCCAAATTTGCAACAAATTCAAAAAACTCCTCCCACCACTGCCACTCCCTTCTCACCCTCAGCTGGCTTGAACTACCCAACTACCTCAGTTACCTACAACTCACCATTGCCCACAAGCTCATCTTTAAACCTGCCAACTGCCTAGCTCTCTCTACTTCCTTAAAACCTTACATTCCCAACTGATCACTCAAGTCCAAAACCCAAAATCTCCTTCAGGTCCACAAACCTGCATGACCTCCTGGCCATCTACTGCTGTCCCACTCCTTAGCTAAACAGTGGAACTCTCTCCCCACACACCTACACAACCTACCTAACCATACACATTTCAAATCTCAGCTACTCTCTCATCTTTCTTCCAAAAAACCCCCCCCCTCATTCCACCTTGCACTGACTCATCCAACTACCTCTACTATTACTTCATTCCACCCAAAACTGTCCCTCCCATTCTAAAAACTAATTTTCTCTCTAATATCTATTGTACTATACTCTCCAATCTCAAATATACTATTACCCTCTCCATGCATAATATTTTCCTAACCTACTAATGGCTAGTAGCTATATATTTTGAAATGTTAAACCTGCAATTGAGTTTAAAACAAAAGTATTCACTTTATGTAAATGTTGAAATTTCTATATTGAATTATGTCTTTTCATTTTTGTAACTTTGTGACAAGCCGATTGCAAATATCATGGTGGTGGTGCTGCGGTAGCGTTGTCGCCTCACAGTAAGACGTCCTGTTTGATTCTCAGCTAAAGTGTCTTCTGCATGGAGACATGCGTGAATGGGCATACCTTCGTTGAAGGTTGTGCGTCAGGCCTGGCAAGTCAGTACATAAATATCTACTGCCAATCATTAGCGGACCGGAGTTCCACTGTGGCGACTCCTAACCGGGAAAAGCCGAAAGATACAACAACATGGAGCTTATCTGTAAATGTTTAATTAGCTGTATGAACTATGTCCTTTTGTAACATGTGAAATGTAACTTGCAATTATTGTGGAGCTTTTCTCCCCAGGCCTCCACTGAAAACGGGCTCTTCTTGTCCCGGTGGACTTCCCCGATCATCAAACTTACATAAAATAAAAAAAAAAATAATAATACAGCATCTCTAACAAAGGATTCCCCAACATCTAATCCCAATCCTGCCCAACAACCACATATCACCATGTCCACTTTTACCTTCAAACCTTTGCCTACATCCTATACAAAACTACTCTTAAACAACCTTAAACCATGTTCTTCTTCAGCTGATGACTTTCCAAGCAAGTACTTAAACATAGAAGCCACTAACACTGCATATCATGTCTCAGTTCTTATAAAAAGGTCAATCCAGGAATCCCACATTCCATTTCACATTATCCCTTTGCACAAAGGAGGAAATTCAACAGACATTAATAACTTTAGACCTATATCTCCCCTCATCAAAATATATGAAAAATGTATTTTAAAAAATTGTTAGGCTATGAAAAATGTATTTTAAAAAATTGTTAGGCTATCTCCTGCAGGAAGAACTCTCCTTCCCATAGTACTAGTACTGTCCTTCAAACTATATAGATACTGGCAAAAAAGCTAGAGATAACGGTAAACTAGTCTCTTCCTTATTTCTAGACTTATCTAAAGCCTTCAACACAGTTTGCCACAGCAAAATTCTACTTCTGATGTCCCCACTGTGTCTCTCTCAGCCCACCATTCTGTGATTCAAAAGCTACCTGTCCAATAGGTATCAGTCAGTATGCTTTCTCATTACCTACAAGTCACCACCAGTGTATCACAAGGCTCTGTCCTTGGTCTCCTCCACTAGCATTTTCACTAACATCCTCTATATATCCACGCAACAGGCCATCCTAATAAATATAATGACAATCATTTGAGTTTAAGACTTCACAGCCTTCAGAAAATGTATTGGAACACAACATCTTTTATTCTAACTCTCTATGTTTTTAAGAGTGATATTTAGAATCTGTCCCTATTTTTGAGACTCTGTCCCTCTCATTATTGTTGGTGCTGTCCATATTTTTTTGTGCTAAGAGGCTGAGAACTATTTTGTCACTACTTATCTCCTTCTCACTCTTTTTTATGGAGCTCTAATCCTTACTTACCTCCAAGCTTTGCAAAAATTAAAACTTGAACAATGCTAGAACAAAGTTGCAAAATCTGCAGCAAATACCCCTTTCACAACTCACCACTGTATAGCACTAAAAAGCCTAAATTGGTAAGAACTACCTCAGATTCTTACCACCTATAACTTTATCCAGCATCCACCTGTCTGTCCAGCACTAAAAAACATTCTACATAACTATGTTCCCAGTTGGTCACTGCAATCCAGTGACCAAAAACTCTGGTCGTCTACAAACCTATCAAATCTGCTGGGCATTGCCTGTATTCATACAAGGTTTCTAAGGCCTGAAACTCCTTACTTGTATCCAGCAGGTCAATACCCTCCCTCCGGTCTTTCAAAGCCACTCTGAAAGACTTCCTTGTAAAATCTGTCTCTGTTCTTGCTCAGAACCAGGATAAACTATATCCCAAAATGAGAACAAGTACCTTTTCATTCCTTATACCTTCTTACTCTCCCTTCTTCACTTACTTCCTTACTTCTAACAATGAAAACGCCCAAACAGCAAAAGTACATTGGTGGAAACAGGTGCTCAACACAATTCTTTTAGTGTTAACCAAATAGCGGATGAATAGCAGATTAATAAATTTGGTTTACGCTAAAAGAATTACTTCTATCAAATTCTCTTCCAGACTTTCTCTTTAAATATACCATATGCCTGTTTTTCTCTCACTTTACATTGCAATTCCTGTTTGTATTAGACTAACTCACCTTTAATGTCTCTACAAACTGTCTAAAATGTCTTTAAATATCAAATGATTCTCATATACATTGTACTGATTCCTAACCAATGTTTTAAGTCTAATTTGTTATAATTATTTAAACTGTAGATATTTTGTTTTTATTTTTGAAGTTTATAGGATTATTGTTCTTAAAATGTTTTGTAATAATTTGGAGCTTTTCTCCCTCAGGCCTCCACTGAAACTGGACTTCTATGCAGTCAAATTTTCCTGGTAATCAATTGTTAATAAATCAATAAATAATGAGAGTACAAACTAACTGTATGAGTTAAGCAGCAAGCAATAATTAGGTTAAAGTGAGAATACTTCTTACAGTAATCTCATAAACAGGCTCAAACAATAACTTCTCCGGAGTCTATAAAGAAAACACAGAAGTTATTGTTTGCAAACCAAATCAATATGAAAAACTGTAATTAAAAAAAATTCAGATGTACAAAGATCAAGGCTGAAAACTATTTTGCAGTTCTCACATTTTGGTACCTCGGGTATTCACCTTCTACAAATCTAATTACATGATAAATGACTAAATCATATCCTTTTATAAGGTGCGCAAACTCAGTTAACTGGTTATTTAAATAGTTAAGCAAAAAGCAGAAAGAATGTGTTAGTTCCAGAATCAATGCACCTTTAATTTAATGCATATGTGAAACCATTAAATATAATTCACCCATTAATAAATAAACTTTTTATATAACAGCTGTCAGATTAATTTCATGATTCAAACGTTCTGGCAATAATGCCTCATATCTTAAAAATCATTCTGGTTTCAACAGATAAAACGACCCCTGGATTTACTAATTCCGTGCAGGACTAGCTTAGTCCTGCATGGAAGCATCCGTTTAGGAGCAGGATGGCAGTGCACCATGCATATTAATAAGGTGCACTACCCAAGCTCCTAGGCATACAAGTGTAGAACAGCAGAAAGGGGTAAGAAATGAGCAAGACTGCTCATAGGTGTCCTCATATCCCCACCAACAGTCTCCCGTGTGTACAACAGCAACAGTACATATACACAAAACAAAGAAACCCTTTTATTTTTTTGTGTGTCCATCGCTTAGCTACGGTTAAAGCAGCTTAAAATGCTGAAGAGGATAACAAGAAAGATATATGCAAATGAAGCAGCACAGCAATAGTGTAGTGGGCAGAGCATTTGCCTAATGAGCAGGCATTCCTGGTTTGACTCCCACTGCAGCACAATCTATTTTACATGGCAAAGCAAGTTATAACCAATATTTTTGTTGCAAAACCCACTAAATAACATATATTTATGAAATGGAGTACTGCAGGAAATGCACGTGAAGTGTCAGTGTCATAATGAATAAGGCACTAGTAAGCAGATTTAAGAACAAATAAGCAACAGTAAGCATATTTAAGCACTAGTAAGCATGTTAAGCACTGTCTACACAGATTAAGTAATTTAGAAGCTAACTGAGTATAAGAAACTGTAACCAGAAGTTAGCAGTGCTGACCTCTGCGCAAACCTGCTTACAACTGCTTTAAAGTGCCTTAATCACTCTGTATCCAATGGCTCGTGTTCTGTCCAGCAACAAAATAGCCAGGACTCTGTACACTACAGTCACAGTAGTTAACCACTAAGCCATCATAGCAGTACATAAGATTGAGGTTTCAACAAACAAATCCTCACCATAGGAAAATCAAACTGAACATGTGAAAGGAATCTATGTACAGTGTGATACTGTATAACCTGCTACATAACATAAATGTGTGAACTGGAGTACTGCAGTATGGCCAGATGTGAGGTACTACTGTAATAAAGTGTTGAAGTATCCAGGACCCCATACAGTATATGTACACATGAATTATGGATACCAGACACATATATAACATATAACAAATAATAAATCAATGCCAAAAGGAAAATATAATGCAAATTAAATATTAAGCAATGCTAAGCATTGCACAGCTCAACTTAGTTGGTGTAAGCAATGTGTAGGCTGGCTAACTCAATCTGCCCAGTGGTATACCCCTTTAAGCAATGCCAACATTAGGTAAGCAGGTTTGCACATAGCTTAGCCTTTTAAAAACCATCCAATCACATAAAAGTGTGGGAAATTGGGAGTATATAAACCGCACAGGTGCAAATACTTCCCATAACTGGTTGCAGCTCCCTACTGTAGGCAGAATGGCTGGAGTTGGGGAAGGCATTTGATTTCAAGCACAGCGCTGGTGCATCCAGGAGTCCAGATTCATGGTATGGTTCAGAGACTACTGCAGGGCCAGTACCAGGGCTCTCAGTATAAAGTGGAGGCCTGGGACAGTCTTGCCCATGATCTCACCAGTGCCACTGGTATCCCCTGGACTGGTGAGAAGGTCAGGCATCACCATGCTGAACTGAAGCGGCAGAGGGGGGATCTCTTGGAGCAGTGGATCCAAGAATCAAGGCGGATGGCCAATGCCCCAGCACTGAGTAAGTACTCATATTACTACGTAGATAATGATTGCCTAGCTTGTGTATACTATGGAGAGGTAATGGGTAAATATCACTGTATTTCTCTGACAGCTGCAGATGAGCGGGCTGCAAACCAGCAACCCCATGCTACTAGGTTGCAAGGGCTGCGTCACAAGGCAGGTTAGTAATAATCTTGCATGTACTGTCATAAGAAATAAATATAACAGTTCTAGAAAGTGCTGTACCAATATAAAAATGTATTGTGTATGGGATATACTGAATAAACTAGACAATATGGCAGGAAGACTGTCATATAGGTTGTGTATAAATAAAGGTGTAATATCTTGTGAATAAAAGTATAACCCCTGTAGTGCTTGTGTACATTCTGCTGTCATATGTTGTTGTAGTGTTGCATTCTATAAATAGTACTATTGTATTAAGCAGTTACCCACACTGTTCAATGCAGATAAAATGTGTAGGAAGTTCAATATAATTATGTTGGAAGTCCCAAGAGGACAGTCATATTGTACAACTGAGGGAGACTTAGAAAACATTGGAATGCTTTTCACCAATTCCCTGATAGCATCGTGTACTGTGAAGTCAACTGTAATATTTTTACCACACACAGCAGGGGTTTGAATCCACAACTGTACAGAGTTTGTGAGAATGTTCACATAGAAAGCTCTATGCATAATTAGACCCAGCAACTGTACAGAATTTGCTAGAATGTTCAGATAGTAAACTGTTCTGATTTGTCCAGCATGTCCAGATAAATGGTCCAAATCTGCTGCCCGATAATCTGTTCCCTTGACACATCAGTGTGATGATCCAAGAAATTTAGGCAGCTTTTACTGACATATAACTGATAGTAAGACCTATGCATAGTCAGAAAATGTATATGAAAACAAACCTGTCATTGTAGCATCTCACCCAAAGTGTAGGACAGCAATTCTCAAAATATGTCACATTAACACCTGCATCCTGTCAAGCCTTGACCAGAGTGTGTGCAATAACAGATTTTTAGGTATGTGTATAACATCAACATGGAATCTGGGAGTATGTGTAGAAATTGTCAGGTAGTGTTAACAATGATTTTCTCAACAGCTATAACAGGTAAGAGTACAACACAGTTCAGCTATAACAGGTAAGAGTAGACGTACAGTAAAACACACAACATCCACGTATATACTAATCTGCAAACATACCATTGTACAAAGATCACTGCAGTGACTAAGAAAGTTGTGAAAACTACAGGGATAAATTAGTTGTTAATTGACCCCTCTCTCTCACCCCCACCATATTTGCAACAATATCCTAATTACACACCTCAATGGGTGTGTGTACACTCCAAACTTTTGTTGGGACATACGTCCTATTGGTTTATAAATATTCACATTTGCTTCTATGCATGTGCCATGTTAAAATACTCCCACATACTGCACATACACACGCAGAGATATGTACAGTAAGATACATATGTAGAAGGTGCACAAAATATGAAACAGCCACTATACCTACAGTTCACATCTTAACAACTGGAAACTGTATGGGCCACCCATACAAATGACAATCGTTGCCTGCAACATATACCCACAGAGAGGTCATAGGAAAAAACACCACACACAGGTTTGCAGAAACGCAAAACCTTTATTTATGTACTGTTACAGTTCTATATGCCATGTCATATAGCTATTTACACACTGACATCTATAAACAAAGTAATGCAACTGTGAAACAGTTAAACCAATACAGTAGTCTGGAAAGGTTCACAACTGTTGCTGTCCAAGCCAAGCCCTTCAAATTGTACAATAGTAAAGACAGACTGGGTCACAGGATACCAAACAATCAACAGTAAGTAATGCAGGTGTATAGTTCAGCAGCCTTTATCTACACTCTGCACAAAAACACTAGGTGGTAAAGACTTCAGTTGACCAAATGAGATGTAACTGTTACATAAGGCATAATTGACACCATCACAAGCACACTGACAAACAGAACAGTCTGTATGGCAGCAGGCAGTAGGCCTGCATTAACCCAATTTATGTAAGTAATGTAAATATAGGTGAAGTATACGGTACTGTACGTCCAGATAACTTAAGGCAGCTCACCCCTGATAACCCACATTTTGTAATAGCCTAGGTCATTTATGGTGATCCCCCCCCTTGACTCCATAATACAGGGCCATATACCACTGTTACATACACTGGCCTGTGGAGTGCATAAAGGCACACATATATTGTGTAGGTGAAGCCCACGTATATATGGCTCCAGCCCCACTGTATGTGTGGGGGATACAACAGCAGTGGACTGATGGCAGTAATGGCAGTGTGATATACTCACAGCCCACTACAGAACAACCTCTGACAGCATGTCATATGTGCAAAGCTTGGTATGCAGGTGGAGGACAGAAGCTGGAACACAGGCCCATATGTGGAAAACAGTTGCCATACACTAAGCAAGTCACTGGTGTTACAGGATAGTCTGCAACATACCCTTAATCAGGGAACTGAGGTTAGAAACATAAATGGATGTAGCCATTTACTGATAGCACTCAACACGCACACTGCCAGTGAAATATCTGACACAAGACCTGTGTGGTGGACAGATAAAACATGACAGGCACACCTCTGGCCACCAAGAGGATAGGCCCACAGCTGAGAGCTATGCAGACAGACTGCTTTCAAGGTAAACTAGTAAGTACACATGCACCCTGTAACACCAGTACTATACAAAGCATAACACAACTTTACTCACACTCTGTCTGTAGTTCTGGAACCTCCTACAAATATGTAGCTGCCCTGAGTGTGCCGGTTCTCCTGTAAGAAGTATTGCTACCTGCTGTCTGTAACACTGATGCCCACACACAGGAAGGATGTCAATCACACAGGAAAGGTAAATGGACCACACCCACATGATGTAGGGATTTATAGTAGGTGGTTGCCATGACAGTGGTAATTAGAAGTACTACACAGCAAGCTGCATGCAGTTAGCAAGTGCAGGACACTGATTGGTGCAGAGGCCATCACCTGATTGAGTGCATCTCCTAATAAAGCCAGGCTACTCAAAGCAGCTCAATCCATTCACTGGAGAAAGGGGAAGAGAGAGAGAGAGAGAGAGAAGAGAGAAGAGAGAGAGAGAGAGAGAGAGAGAGAGAGAGAGAGAGAGAGAGAGAGAGACAGAGAGAGAGAGAGAAAGAGAGAGAGAGAGAGAGAGAGAGAGAGAGAGAGAGAGAGACATAAAAAACTACAGCTCGGCAAACTAACAGCTGAAGATGCAGGCATTTTGGCAGCTGCCAGTCATAAAGACATCATTCCCACAACAGGTAAGTGAAGTATATGTACATGTAGTACCTGGTCCATCATAATGGGATAGATGATGTGGAATGAGTTATATGTGCCATCAGGTGCTGTGATGATGTTCAACTGAGTAACTGCTATGGAAATAGTGTCTATCCCTGTGGGTAGTGACCCATAGCTGTTAACTGTGCAGGTTGGCACTGACAGACAAGATGTAAGCCATCATAGTGTGTGTTATGTAATGGGAAGTATGTATATGACGTGGCCAATAGCTGGTGGTGGACGTAATGCCATTATGATGGACATGTGGGAGCCATGGCCCACCACTGGCAGGATACTCAGGTGAATCTGTAATGTAGCATGCCGGAATGCCATAGATGTATAATAGGGTTACCTGCAAACAGGTCCCACATATAACCCACAAATGTCAGGCCGTGTCCATATGTGGCACCTGTCTGTGTTGTAGCAAGGCTGAACAGTGCAACTATGCAGGAAGGTGTTGTAAGATTGTGGAGCTGATGTCTGACTGTACCCCACATATAGGGATGCATATGTGTACATATGTCACATATATAATATATAAGGATATATATGTATATCAGCATGTATGTCCAGAAATATACATGTACCCAAGTGTAAACATATATATGTGCACATATATATGACATCACATATATCTACACATATATATAGATATATACCTATATGCACATGTCTACATATGTACAAACATGCACACACACACACACACACACACACACACACACACACACACACACATATGTATGTAAGGACATGTCCCCTATATCACTACCACAGTGATGTGTATGTGTGAGGCAGCAGCACACATAGCAATACACACAGATATCTACAGCTGGCATTGTGTGCACCATGGACGGGTATGTCACATGTTAGTCCCTTCTTGGCACTACATTGCCCCCATCTGTGAAGTATGTAATGGGAATATGCGGAAGTATGGTAGGTACACATATGGAGGTGGTCAGGATTGGTAGATATAGAGGACAGTCTACAGGGGTGGTATGTGAAACATGTGGTGGGTAAACACCATGGATGGTGTGTGTGGTGTGTGATGTGGATGCCTCATGGTCCCCAATATGGCCACAATGGCAACAAGCCTCCCACCAACTGCCATACACAACAGCAGTCCATGTCCTGAAGGTGCCTGGTTTGGAGGCTGAGCAGGAGGAGCATGCTGGCCATATGAATGTGTACTGGGTGCCTCAGACTGATGTAGCACACCCCTCATGTGTCTGTGGAGACTGGTATGGAACAGTCCCTAGACCTGAGCTCAGGGGACAGGAACATATTGGTGTGTGCCCTGATGGAGGGCCAGCATCCCCTGGGGGTTTCCACCTGATGGTATTGCTGTAACAGTACACAAGGAGGCCCCAGGTTGGCACACACATGTGATGTGGCCAGGTATCATGGGCAGATGGGTGTGGAGAGGTGGATCAGCTGGCTAATAGAACATGTACATGTTATTGTGTCACTGTTATAGAACATTTGTTGGTAGTAAAAGTCGACACAATCCCGGTACATGTTCAACAGCATGCATAGATATCCCCAATAACACAGACTGTCAGATATGCAGCAATCTCAGAGCATCCTGCCCTCACCAAGAATGGTAAAACAGTATAAAGAAAAAAATATCAATTTCAACAATTGGCTGTTTCTGGTGTCATTCAAAGGGGATCCAGTGTCTGTCTGCCTAGGATGACATGTTCGACATGCCATGCTGCTTCACTAGAAACAGCTTGCACCTGTCACCCTTAGGCTTTCAAATACTGGCCAAGGCACTTGCCACCCCCATAGTGCCTTTTTTAGGCAAGGCTGAAAAGACAAACTCACTGCCATAAATAGCACAAGTAACAAACATCTGAGGGTAATATCACTCAGTGCCAGAAGTCTAAACCTCAAAATGCATGCACTCGAGGCACTCTTCAGTATGGAGAAAATCAATATATCTGCAGTAACAGGAACCTGGTTTAAGGCTCCAGAGAGCACCCCACCACTACCAGGCTACAACTCATACCATACATTTCGGCCATAGAACCCAGACCAAAATACAAAAGGCAGGGAAGTATCCCTATTCGTCAAGGATACCCACACCTCCAGGTTAGTGGCACAGCATGATGCTTCAGAGATTATCCATGTGCAACTAACAACAGGCAAAACTGCAATTCAAATTGTAGCTTGCTACAGATCACCCACCATGTCCCAGGACCCCCATTCCGCATTTCTGGAAACACTGGGTAACATAAAGGTCCTACCAAACACCCTAATATTGAGTGATTTCAACTACCCAAACATTAACTGGGAAAACTACTCAAGTACTAACTCCCTTGCCAAACATTTCTTAAAATTTATAAACTCAAACGCCCTGGAACAACTGGTCAACACTCCCACCAGAGGAGACAACATATTGGACCTGGTCATCACCAACATGGGCGACCGGTGTTCCACACTGGAGGTCAACCCCTCACTGGTTAGATCTGACCATAAATAGATCACTTTGGATATCTACATTCTGCCCCCATCCCTGGACAAGGAAACCACCATGAAAAACTTTTCAAAAGCAAACTTCACATTACTTAAGATGGAGGTGGAAAGTTTCAAAGCCCCCATGCTAAAGGATAACACTGTCCAAGCTGCAAAATCCTTTACTAATGCATTCTACAGGCACCTACAAGAATGCATGGATTGCGCTATCCCAAGCAAAACCAAGACTCACTCCTCTAAGAAAAGGAAACCAGTCTGGTGGACCCCTGCCATAAACAAACTATACAATAGAAGGAGGAAACTAGTACAGAAAAGAGTAAAATCCCAAGAAGGGAAGACATCCCTGATCAGTATCAGCAAGAAACTACAATCCCTCATAAAATCATCCAAGATGAGCTTTGAAAGAAAACTTGCCAAGAACTCCAAAGATAATCACAAGGCATTCTATAGCTATGTCAAGAATCTAAGTGGCAAAGCTCAGATCTGCTTAGAGTTAGTGCAGAATTGCACAAAATACACTGAACCAACCAATATTGCCAACATCCTGGCAGACAGGTTCAGTGCAAACTTCACCACCCTTTCACCCCCAAAAGGCCCCATAACCATACCAGAAGAATGTAGAGCCCCTGAAATCACAGACATTCAGGTTAAAATAGCCCTCTCCAAAGCCAAAAACACAGCATCAGTGGGACCGGACGGTGTCCCAGGCTGTGTCCTCCACGAACTCAAAGACCAACTAACCCCGCACCTAAACACACTGTTCAAACTCAGCCTCTCCACAGGTTACGCACCCATAGAGTGGTTCACAGCAATGGTTATTCTGCTCCACAAAGGTGGAGCCACAACAGACCCCGGGAAATATTGCCCTATAAGCCTGACTAGCCTGGTCTGTAAGGCTATGGAGCTCATCATCATGGAACTCATTAAAAGAGAAATTGGGAACCTCCAAACACTGGACTCTACCCAGTTCGGCTTTGTTAAGGGCAGATCATGCCTCCTAAACCTGGTGGACTTCTTTGAGACAGTTACCAAGGCTATAGATGAGGGAAAGGTGGTACACACAGCTTACCTAGATCTCGCAAAGGCCTTCGACACCATTCCCCATTCTGGTATTATAGACAAGCTCACCAGTCTGAACATAAACCCCTATGTCACAAGATGGGTTGCCAATTGGCTCACGGAGAGAACCCACATGGTGAGAGTTGTGGGAGCTAGGTCTAACTCTAAACCGGTTACAAGTGGCGTTCCCCAGGGCTCAGTCCTAGGACCCCTCCTGTTTGGCATATACTTCTCAGAGGTACAGACAAGCACATGAGGACTATGGCTAACCAGGTTTGCAGACAACTGCAAACTAGGGGCTATAACTGACTCACCGGCTGACACAGACATCCTCCAAAAGGGTTTCACTGAGATGGATACCTGGTGTCAAAATCATGGCCTCAAGCTAAATGCCAAAAAGTGCATAGTTATTCCCTTTGGAAATAACAAAGTACCCACAAACTACCACATAGGTGGTAGTCCCCTAAATATGGAAAACGTAATAAGGGATCTGGGCCCCAAGTAGATAGTAATCTCTCCTTTGATAATCACATTGCCAAAGTGTTCAGAAAATCCTTCTATGTGGCCCACCTAATCACAAAAGGGTTTGCATCCAGATCAAAAGAGGTAATTGTGCCCCACTACTCATCACTCTTCAGACCCATCACAGAGTACAGTGCCCCATTTGGGATGTACCTTACAAGACACCGGCAACAGCGGGAAAGACCACAGAAGTACCTCACCAAGAGGATCACTGTCCTCAAACAGATGCCCTATGCAGCTCGACTGAAGAAACTCCAGCTGTACTCGGTTGCATACCGCTTGCTCAGAGGTGATCTCTGCCTGACATACAAGGCCATGTCCAACCCAGAATTGATGGACATGCTCCACCTAAAGAAAACCTTATCCTCTCGAGCCACACGCTCTAGGGATCTAAACCTCACCACAACAATATACAGGATGTGCTGGAGGGACAGATTCCTGTCCCAAAGACATCCCATGCTTTGGAAGAAGATTCCAATTTACATTAGACAGAGCTCCTCACTAGCACTCTTCAAGAGACACCTTGACAAGTGGATGGGAAACAGAAAGTTTACCCCGGGGATCACTTCGGTGGCTCTGCTGGACAGAGGCACAAGGAACTAATTTAAGGGGGTGGCGAAAGCCAACACATTCTGGCTAGGTTTATAAATGCCTTCAGGCAGATAGCCTAGTACCTACCTATGAACCTATGAACCATACCACTGGCATATATGTAACCATAGTGGCCCTGACAATGGCATGCAGGTGAATAGTCTGTATCAGGCCAGCAATGATAGTGTCCACACAGGGGACATGGCTACACTCACATAGCAGAAGGTGTGGTACAATACAAAGTCTGTCCAAAATGTAGTTAAGCTGTAGCCATACCTAATGAGTTGTGTGTACAGTCTGTTGAAGCTGATATGGTGGGGGGGTGACAGAGATGTGTATTACAAACTGTGGTAACCTTCCTGTATGAGTTGATCAGGCCAGTTTCAATCTGTATGTCTTTCAGGCAAGATGTCACATGGCAGGTTACCCGTGTATTCAGCGGATGAAAATGAGGTCATCATCAACCACCTGGTAGAGCACTACCAGGTGCTCTTTGGCAGGACAGCCCATGAGATTAATGTGTTGAAGTATGGATTAAATTTTATTCCGACCGCCAGGGCCAACTACAGTAACACTATCATAGACATCAAAAAATACACTAGGAAGCTGAACTTGGTTTACCTTATGCATTCTGTGTCAGATAAAGGGTTAAATAGTAGGTCTCTAATTAGACCATCTTACTACACCCCTCAATTACATCACACTTTGAGAGTATTTGAAGAACAGTGTATTAATGACATAACAGAGGTTTTGCATCATAAGAACAACACCTATCAGAATTTAAATTATCATGAAAGACTAGCCCTCACTAATTTAAGAGTTCTGAGTAAGAATTATAGATTTATGAAAAGCGATAAAGGGGGTAATATAGTCATCATGACCCAGGATGTTTACCACAAAAAGATGTTAGACATTGTTAACAACATTGATGAGTATGAGCCTATTAGTTTATACGACATCAATCGTCGTATTAGATTTATTCATTCAGAATTGTATTCTTTGTTCATGACTAGTGACATCAGCCGTGACATGTACGATTTTTGTATGGTTGAACAACCACGTATTGGGGTGATTTTTGGGATCCCCAAGACCCACAAGAACCTCCGTGACCCTCCGCTCAGACCCATAGTTTCATCTCCACATTCGGTTGCTGAGGGTATATCTTTGGTTATAGATGGTATTTTGGGGCCGGTTGTGAGTGGTGAAGACTCATTCATCAAAGACTCATGGCATTTTCTGAGTAAATTAGGGAAATTTTTGAAGAATTTTGATTACAACCCCACGAGACATATAATTTTTACTCTTGATGTCATTTCCTTATATTCCTGTATTCCCCATCAAGTCGGAATCGATGTGGTTTGTGAATTTTTGATAAAAAGAAAACTTAATTTAAGCCATAATGCAATTTCGACTATTAGATTGTTTCTTGAGCTTATTTTGGAAAATAATTTCTTTCTACTAGGAGATTCCTATTACAGACAAAGAAAGGGAGTTGCCATGGGTTCTCCAGCGGCGCCAGCCTTTGCCAATTTGGTAATGGCAGGTTGGGAGTCTGAAATCCTGCCCCTTATTCAACAAAAGTTTGACATCAAACTATATTGTCGTTACATAGATGATTTATTTTTTATTATTGAGGGCGATGTCAACACTATTGATTCCTTCATATCAGAAGTAAATACATCTTCTGATTATTTGAAGTTTACAAAAGGTAGTTTTGGAACATTCATTAATTTTTTAGACGTTGCTTTATATTGGGATGCTGTTGAATCACGGCTCCACAGTAAGATCTTTCGCAAAGAGACTTTTACCAACGGTTACTTGCACGTTCTTAGTAACCATCCAAAACACATTGTTAACAATATCCCTAGAGGTCAATTCATTAGGGCTAGTCGAATGACTAGCAAGTATAGTGACCTAATTAATGAGTTTGGTATAATAGTTTCGTTATTTACCAAAAGAGGTTATCATGACCATGATTTGAATATTACTAAAGATGAGATTTTGAGCAAACGTCTTTTGTCTTTTAAACCTTTATTGGATTATCCACTATCTTTTGTTTCAAAGAAAGACACAGTACAATCAAGAGGCAACACAGGGAACAACATTTTATGTTCACTGGACATGAGCACAGATGGAGGGCAGATTAAAAGAGTTATTGCCAATAATTGGAAAATTATTAGTGGTAATAAGGACATTCAACAAGTTCTAGGTGATTGTCCAGCTTTTGTGTTTAAGAAACATAATAATTTGAAAAAGATATTGGAGGTTGACAACAGAGTGTGTAGTCACGCACCCACTTGTAAAACAGGTATGCACAGATGTCATTCCTGCAACATGTGCAGATACATTTCAGAGGGTCCCTATATACTAGTTGAAACCATTAAAAGAACATTTAAGGTTGAAGGCTACGTTGATTGTAATTCCACCGGAGTGGTTTACATTGCTTTATGTTCAACATGTCCGTTTTTTTATGTCGGCATGACCACACGTAGCCTTAAAACTAGGATTAGAGAACACCTCTATAGTATTAAAACTAGAGACGACAACAATGCTCTTTTTAAACATTCGGTAATTTGTCCTTTTTTTAAAAAATTCTTATTTTCTGTATTAGAAACTGTGCATCCTGATTTGAGAAAGGGTGATTTTAAAAATTATCTTGAGCAACGTGAAACTATATGGCAGGTCAGATTAAATTCTGACAAATTTCCTGGCATCAATGATGCCATCAACATCAAATGTTTTTTAAAATATCAAAAATTGTACATTAACAAAGATAACAATATTAGTTTATTATTGAAATAAGTGTATGATTTGTTTTTTAACTAATTGCATGTTTTTATAATTGATTTGCATTATGGTATTTAAGTGTTGGATTTGTTTTGTCTTGTTGCATTCTGAGGAAGTCGAGTGACGAAAGCGGAAATTAAATCAGTTGTACGCTATTGCTGTTTGTTTCTCTTTTCACTGCTTTCTGGTCGTGGATTTTTTACCAGCAATGATAGTGTCCACACAGGGGACATGGCTACACTCACATAGCAGAAGGTGTGGTACAATACAAAGTCTGTCCAAAATGTAGTTAAGCTGTAGCCATACCTAATGAGTTGTGTGTACAGTCTGTTGAAGCTGATATGGTGGGGGGGGTGACAGAGATGTGTATTACAAACTGTGGTAACCTTCCTGTATGAGTTGATCAGGCCAGTTTCAATCTGTATGTCTTTCAGGCAAGATGTCACATGGCAGGTTACCCGTGTATTCAGCGGATGAAAATGAGGTCATCATCAACCACCTGGTAGAGCACTACCAGGTGCTCTTTGGCAGGACAGCCCATGAGCAACAGGAGTGGACCACCATGTGGAATGATCTAGTCCACAGGGTCAATGATGTTGGCCTGCATAAATGCAGTTATGAGCAGGTTTGGCATCATTGTAGTGACCTGCTTCACAATACTCGTCGGCATGTTGCTGCAGTCTGGGGGGGATCACCTAACCATGGGGGGGGGCATGCCATCCATCCTCCCTGACATGTGTGGAGGAGCTCCTGGCCAGCCTCATGGCACCTGCCTGTCCGGAACACCAACAACCACTGGACCACTTCATGGAGGTGGGTGTCACCCACACACCAGCCAAGGAGCGTGCAGGTAAGGACACAGGGCACATCAGTAGACCACTGTTGTGTAAATATCCGCAGTGGTACAGGTAGATCATGCATATCCGACATGTCATAGATATATTGTGTTGCTGCATTGTAGTGACAAACAGATGTCCAGATGTGGTAGTACTGTGGGAATATATTGTTGATGTATGATAGTACTGCACCCAGACTGTAGGAGTGCCACAGGTGTGGCCACTGACATTGCATCTCTCACAATCTTATGTAGGTCCCTCCGGGACATCAACAAGGCAGCAGCCAGTAGTTGGTGTGTATGTCTTATGTAAATGCATGCCAATACACCAGGCATGTAATGGAGATAGTATATTCCATGCACACATCTAACACACCTACCCTGAATGCATGCTGTACATGTACATGTAATGTTGTGGTGAAATGCATGGTCTCACAGGGGTGACCATGATGGGGTACTGAAAGATATGGCACATACCTGCATGACAACTAACATCCTGTAATTGCGGAATGTGTCCACAGGGAGTAACATACTGTTGGTAGACATGACCTACAGTAGTGACATGTTCTGAACAACACCCATATACAGTGCTACACCAGTGTATATACCTGTAGGACAACGCCAACTGCTGCAGAGATACACTATGGTATAAGGCATTACAGTAGTCCACATTATCAGCTATGTCTAGGCTGCAACATGTGGTGTTCAGTGTATGGGACACTGCAAAGTGACACAAATGTGTACGGCTTACCTGTCATGCATCTGCAAAAAAGCTTAGGGGGGTGTCAGCATGACACACGAGTGCACTGCAGCAGGGATCCTAAGGATGGTAGGAATGGCTCCATCTGCATATAGTCAGGTTCAGGACCTGTGGCAGCCATAAACCAACCCACACTGCAATAGTGGCAGCATTGTGTGAACACCATGGGATATCCACATGAGTAGACCTTGCAATCATATAGAATAGGGTGACATATGTAGGGTAGACTGAACATACACTGGCAATTGCAGAAGGCCCACACTGGCATTAGCAGTGACTGCTGTAGTACACACAACAAGAAGTGTGATAAACCGTCATGATAAGGGTGTGCACACATATGCCCACATGGTGTGTATGCATTGCGGTCAGCAGCCGCACACCTAACACAATTTGTAGACACTGCATGGGAAAGTACAGGACATATGTCACATACTGGGCTTGTGTACTGCTAAGATATGCGGTGCTGTGGTCCCATGGCAGATCAAGGATGTGTGTATAAAATAAATAAAGATGTGTACACCACCCCCATAGCCACGGTAGGCTCTGATGGTTGTCAGTGTAAGCATTTCTGCAGTGGTCATACATGGTCTGTTGATGTTGACAGCTGTAAATCGGGCATCAGGCATTCATCAATGACAACAGTCCACATATCATCCCAGGTATGTGTTGCTGAAAAACATAGGGGATGTGAGAAGTAAAGCTGACATAACTGACACAGTAATACACATTACTCAATGGGTTGTACACCTGTGAGTTGTGGTGCACAGTACATGGCAGGGTACAGAACAGGTGCACAGCAATACTGTGTACATGGGTGCAGTGGAATCCAGGGGAAGGGGCATCACCTAGTCACAGGACATGCATCACACACATGCATACTGTTGCTAGCATGGATTGACTATAGCTGAACTGCATGGTGTTTTGTACCATATGTTCTGCACGTTGGCAGATGGGTAATAGGAGGACTGTATGTACAATCATTGTGCAACCTCACGTGTAAGTGTGTGTGTGTGTGTGTGTGTGTGTGTGTGTGTGTGTGTGTGTGTGTGTGTGTGTGCATCCTGGTGGTTAGTTAGTTCGCCTGCAGGGTCACTCTGGTGAAGTGGTGGGAGGTAGATGCATGTATGATGCGCGTGTGCATGTGTGTTTATGTGTGTGTGGCCATGTATGCACATGTGTGATTGTGAGTTGTTCATACAGCTGTAACCCCCTTTGGGACCGTGCAGTATATGGACATGGACTGCCACATTACACAGCAGGAATACCTGTCATGTGTCTAATCACAGGACAGCAAGTAGTATAATATGGTCTGTAGCATGGAACAGGCATCCAGAGTGAAGGTAGACTCCAGGTACACACTTAATATCACAGTCAGCAGAGAGGACACCTACAACTCACATATGCAGCTCTACAGATGCATTGGCGGAAGTAATAGTCAACACCAGGGAGTGTATCCAAATATTACAGGTGTCACATGATAGGCTAACGGAGCAGCATATGTGGCATGTACTGAGCATTACATACACATGACATACCAGTAGGAGCTATTATGGATACAACATAGTAGCCCACACATATAGGGGTCATGCACATCATTCTGGCCATACAGAGGGTGCATACCGAATGACAGCAGTGAGGCCATGTAAATCCACTACACACAGGTCAGGCAGGTAAAGTAGCAACAGGCCTTGTGTTGTAGCTGCTTGTGTGGGTATTTAAAGAACTATGATGTTAATGAGTGGTATCAATGTGTGTATGTTAACAAGTGTGATGCAGGATGGGGTAACACATGGACATATACATGGGACTGTCTGTAAAGCCAGGGACAGGTAGGTATTATGGAGGTGTGTGTGTGTGTGTGTGTGTGTGTGTGTGTGTGTGTGTGTGTGTGTGTGTGTGTGTGTGTGTGTACTGTTAGGCACTGCTGTACAGGTTTTAAAGTGCATTTATTGTTTTCCCCCACAGGTAGCGAGGTGGGTCAGGGTCCCTCCTGCATGCAATCTGACGTAGGTGTCCATACAGACACTGATGATGATGATGATAATAATGTTGAGGCACAGGTGGGGTTGTCAGGGGCCGACACTGTGCCAACATTTAACTTCCCCCTTTTAGCCACCCCACCCCCGCACATACTTTCAGTGCCTATATACACCCCATCACCAGTAGCCATAGCAGAGGGACAGCTGGCATCCAGTGGCAGTGCACAGGAAATTATGTGGTAACCATGCTTACTGTGTCCGGTCGCAGGAGGCATAGCCAGATGTCCGCCAGGCTGCCATATAGGCAGATGTCCAGAGTGCTCGTGGTAGGGCTGCTAGACATTATGCCCCTGGCAGAAGCGACATAGCTGCAACCAGAAGAAGCATGTTTCAGGCTGTAATGGTGGCACATGCACGTATTGAGCGTTACACCAGACAGGGCCTTAAGCTGCAGAGGGTTGATCTTGCATCTGTAAGTGACAACCTACGTGAACTTTGGGTGCCATCCATGCTTCAAATGAGCAAGCAGACAGGCGGTATGATGAGATGATGGTAATCATTGGCCGTGGTATGTCCATGCTTCAACGTGTGGTGGGGATGTGGCGACGCCCATGTGTTGGATGTGGGCCAGCAACACCAACAGCTGGCGGTCAACGTGGACATGCTAGGGCACCAAGGGCCTCCCATAGTGGCAGTATCAGCCCTGCAAGTGCTGGGGGTGTGCTGTCCATGCCACACCACAGCAGGTCACATGCACGTGGTCCTGGCCAGTCCCAAGAGGGACCTGGTACCAGTGAACAAATGTCATCAGCAGGTGAGAGTAGCACATCAATGCCTGTACCTGGACATGCCAGCAGAGCCCCTGGCAGGCACAGTCCACATGTCCATGGTTGGAGGCAGTGAACTGCACACCCTGCCAGGTATGGTCTGCAGCTGACCATAAACACCTGTGTAGGGCAGCCACATGGCAGAACTGTGGTCATGCATACCCACACACTATGCAAACACACCTAGGGCAACCCCATACCTACACACACCACATCACCTCAGCCAGCTCCCCAGAGTACACCCCTCACCCACACACATGGTGTCAAATGTATGGCCCACCCTCTGCCTCTTGCAAACCAACACCACTCTCTGTGCATATGATGATACCTGTGCCCAATCCCTGTCATCCATTCCATCAATGCAGGGACAGGCTGATATGGTTCTGATGCACCTGGTGACTGTACAACAGTGTACCACAGTCCTGCAGTGTAACATGTTGTAGGGAGTAGAGTGTGAGGCATATTTGGCAGGAAATGTAGCCATCCAGCAATGATGCCTTATAGCTGTTAGTAACAATGGTTGGTTGTGGTCTCTAAAATGTTATCCATGTGTGTTGTAGGTGTACATGTGTCAGCACGGGGATGGTCTGCAGTCATATTGCACAACGGGGTATGTCACTGTGCTAACACCATGGCAGTGACATATCTGGGGAACAGTAAAACACATGTCACAGGTTACTATACCGGTTATTGCCTGTGCCACATGGACAGGTGGCCTGCTGAGGCATGTATACCCTACAACCTGATGTAGACCCATCCACATACACGCACACTGTTACTTGCCCACACTGGGACTAGACCCCCTACCTAGCATTGTCATGATACTAACATGTATGGGTTGCACTGCACACACCACACAGCATTTAGGGTGAGCTGTGTCCCAGGTTACATGGTACATGCAGAACATCCCCTGGCATGCACAGTATGCTGATGAGGGATGTAATAGGTGTATGTGGATGATACGTAGTGTGGCATACCATCATATACACATTTACAGATACATAACAGCCAGGCACACATCTGAGATAGCAGGGCCTATTGCTGCTAACCACCTTGACCATGACTCCAATGTGTTACAGGTAGGCTGCCCACATCACATGCATTCCTGGCTTTGATTGTGGTAACAGTTACCTGTATGACTGATGGTGACAGTGGTAACCATAATGTGGTACATGGCACATATACCTGGTGTACCTTGGTGTAATAACAGTGTACACAGCACCCACATCCACCACTGGATATAGTACTCCCTGAAACCCATGATGACACTCTGCCATAGCCACCATCACACATTGGTCATGACTGCAATACAACCCGTAGTATACCCCAACATTGGTACTACAGGGATATGCATCTCATGCACATGCCACATGCATAGTAGGGTATCAATCAAGCGTAGGTTGCCTGTACATATGCCAGCTGAATACCTGCCATCTGCACATCTGTACAGGGACTGACAGTCATCAGCTGGGCAGGTAGCTATGCAGTAGCATAAGTGCGTTGACAGAACAGTAAGGGGTATATACTGTGACACAGCTCACACACCAGGGATATGACAGGGTATAATAAGTAAAATAAAACTCACTGGATACACACATGTGACAGGGAGTAGTCAGTGTCCAGCCATGCTCGCAGGTGTGCCTATTGTCAGTACTACATTAAGCACTCTGCTCTTGCCTGGGTTAGCACTGTCAACAGTAGTACTGCCATGATACACTAAATGCCAGTGTGACAGCACATACTCTGGCTACTACACCTGTATATCACACATTCACAAGGATAACAGTGCTGTACAGACCTCATATATGTTTGTGTTCCACACATGACACTCACACCCTTTGCTACTGTAATGACAGCACATAGGTGCATGTATTGTACATGGTATTACATACACTTATTACATGTTATTAGACTGGGTTGTGTGTTATTAGACTGGGTTGTGTGTCTTGGTTACCAGGGCTAAGCTATGCTTAGCAAGTATGAACATTGCTTCAATATAACAGCTAAGCTGATTTGCGCACTGGTAAGTTCATAGGTTCATAGGTTCATACTAGGCTATCTGCCCAAGGGCATTTATAAGCCTAGCCCATAGTTATGTGGCTTTCGCCACCCCTTTAGTTTGAATAAAAACTATGCCTATCATTTTTCTGTGCCTCTGTCAAGCAGTGACACTGAAGTAATCCCTGGGGTATATCTGCGATCTCCCATCCATTGGTCAAGATTCCTCTTGAACAAGGCCAGCGAGGTGCTCTGCCTCACATGTACCGGGATTTTGTTCCACAGCATAGGGAGTCTCTGGGTGATGAATCTGTCCCTCCAGCACGTTCTATTTATAACCGTGTCAAGGTTTAAGTCTCCGCCCTTGTGGTTCTGAGGATCTAGATTTTTGAGGTGAAGCATATTCATCAAATCTGGGTTTGACATGGCCTTATATGTCAGGCACAGGTCACCTCTGAGCAAGCGGTATGAGACTGAATAAAGCTGGAGTTCTTTCAGTCGGGCAGCATAAGACATATTTTTGCGACCCTTTATCCTTTTGGTGAGGAACTTTTGGGGCCTTTCAAGCTGCATCAGGTGTCTGGTCAGATACATTCGAGCGGGGCATTGTACTCAATCATAGGTCTAATGAGTGATGAGTACAGGGGACGATGACCTCCCTTGATCTAGATGTGAATCCCTTCATGATCAGGTGGGCGATATAGAAGGTTTTCCTAACTACTTTAGCAACATGAGTGTCAAACGAAGACTACTGTCAACTTGGGTCCCCAGATCCCTGATGACTTTTTCTGTGCTCAGTGGATTGTCACCTATATGGTAGCTAGGGGTAACCTTGTTTTCCGAAGGGTATGACTATGCATTTTTGGCGTTTAACTTCAGGCCATGGCTCTGGCACCAGTTATCCGTTTCTGTGAGGCCCTTCTGGAGGATATCTGTGTCAGATGTGTTTTCGACTATGGCCCAGTTTGCAGTCATCTGCAAACTTTGTCAGCCATAACCCTCCTGTGTTTGCTTGTACTTCAGAAAAGTAGATGCCGAACAAGAGTGGACCCAGGACTGAGCCCTGTGGGACACCACTTGTGACAGGCTTTGAGTCTGACATGGCTCCAGCAACTCTGACCCTGTGGGTTCTGTTTAGCCAGTTTGCAACCCATCTTGTGATGTATGGGTTTACATTCAAGCTGATGAGTTTTTCGATGATACCTGAGTGGGGTATTGTGTGAAGGCCTTTGCCAGGTCGAGGTAGGCTGTATGGACTGCCTTTCCTCATCAATGGCCTTGGTGACTGTCTCAAAAAGTCAACCAAGTTTAAGAGGCAGGATCTGCCTTTGACAAAGCCAAACTGGGTTGGATCCAAAGTCTGCAAGTTCCTATGTCTTTATTTATGAGTTCCATTATGATCCTCTCCATGGCTTTGCAGATAAGGCTTGTCAAGCTAATGGGGCGGTAATTTCCAGGGTCTGTGGAGGCACCGCCCTTATGAAGTGGGACCACAGTCGCTGCGCCACTCCTTGAGTGCGTATCCTGAGGTGAGGCTAAGATTAAACAGCTGTCCTAACTGTGGGTTTAATTCCTCGTTGAGTTCATGAAGCACACAGCCGGGGACACCATCGGTCCCATGGATGCTGTGTTTTGCCTTAGTGAGGCAGTTCTCACCTGGCGTTGGAGATGTTTGGGAGCTAAAATCCTCTGGAATAGATATCTCTCCTTTTGGGGAGGGGAGAAGTTTGCACTGAACCTGTCAGCCAGTATGTTAGCAATGTGTGTAGGTTCAGTAATTTTCACATCATTTTGAACTAATTCTGAGCATATCTGGGAGTTTCCTCCTAGGTTTCTAACATAGCTAAAGAAGGCCTTATGATTGTCTTTAGAGTCCTTGGCGATTTTTCTCTCAAAATTTGCCTTGGATGATTTTATGAGAGCTCTTAGTTTTTACTTATAATGATCAAAGGTGTCTTACCTTTCAAGGATTTTGCTCTATCTTGTAGTAGCTTCCTCCTTTTGTTGTAGAGCTTGTTTATGGCTGGGGTCCACCAGACTGGACGCTTGCCTTTGGTACAGAGAGTCTTAGTTTTGTTTGGGATTGCCTGATCCATGCAGTCCTGTAGGTGCTGGTAGAAGGCATTTGTAAGTGATTCAGCGGTTTGAGTAATGTTTACCACTGGCTCAGGGGCCTTAAAGGAGACCACACTAGTTTTTAGAAGTGTGAAATCGGCTTTGAGAAGTTTTTCACTGTGGTCTTTTTGTTTCAGGTCGGGGCGGGATGAGGACCTCCAGCGAGATTAGTTTATGATCTGATCTCACCAGTGAGGGGTATACTTCCGGTGTTGAACATTTTGATCCCATGTTCGTGATGATGAGATCAAGTATGTTTTCACCTCTTGTGGGGATGGTGACTAGTTGTTCCATGGCATTTGAGTTTATGAACTCCAGGAATCTTTGGGTTAGAGTGTTAGGGCTTGAGTAGTGTTCCCAGTCTATATTAGGGTAGTTGAAGTCACCTAGTATGATGGTGTTTGGAGATACATTTATCCCCTCCAATGTTTTCAGGAAGGCCATGTGAGGTTCCTGAGTTTGAGAGGGTGGCCTGTAACATGCTACAAATTGCAGAGCAGTCTTGCCTATGGTTAATTGCACCTGGATGGTCTCCGATGCATCGTCGTTGCCACCAACCTTGAGGTGTGGGTGTCCTTTATGAATATGGACACCCCCTCCTTCTTGGTGTTGTCTGGATTTTGGGGCGGGCATTATGATATGAGGTGAAACCTGTTAGTGCTGGGGTGCTCTCAGGAGCCTTGAACCAGGTTTCTGTCACAGCACAGACATCGATGTTCTCCATATTGAGAAGGGCCTCGAGTGCGTGCATCTTGAGATTGAGACTTCTGGCATTGAGCAGCATTACCCTTAGTTTTTTCCTTTTGGTGTTCTAGGGTGGTAGGTTTAGAATTTGAGCCTTGCCTAAAAAGGCACTATGGGGGTGGCAAGAGCCTTTGCCAATATCCGAAGCCCAGGGTGACAGGTGCAAGCCGTCCCTTGAAGCAGCGTGGCTTGTCCAGCATGTCATCCCAGGCAGACAGACATTGGATCCCCTTTGAATGACACCAGAATTTAAGCCAATTATTAAAGCTGATCATCTTATCACTGTATTGTGGCATCATTCTAGGTGAAGGTAGGATACTGCTCAAGGTCAGGGTCATACCTGCCTGGGCTACATAATCAGAGAGCTCGGCGTCCCTTTTCATGTAGTCCAAGGAGGTGCGTCTCAGGTCGTTGACACCAGCGTGGACAATGACTGAGTCGTGTACCTGCTGTTGAGAGACCTGAGTGCTTGCGTTATGTGGCAGATTCTAGCGCCGACAGGCAGCTTACTGTGACCTTCTCCTTACTCAGTCTGGTGGCGGGGCGTCAGTGTGTCTGACTATGGAATCACCAATGACAAGTGTGTCTGGCATTTTGTTTGGCCTTAAGGGCTGTGACTGTTTGACACTCTGACTGTGTGGTCTATGTGTTGCATGTGTTGGGTCGTGAGGTGGTAGTTGTTTGGGTGTCTGCTTTGGTGGCCTCTGCTGTTTTGGTAAATTTTTGACCAGAGCCTCCAGTATGTCTTTGTGTGAGTATGTGTATGATTTGAAGTTGTGATGGTACCATGTGTGACTGGGTATGTATTGTGTGTGGTTGCCTTCTCCTCCTGTCTGGTCTTGCCAGTCCTATGTTGAGAGAGCTCAGCCTCAGTTTGGCGATAGTTGCATCTCGCATGTATTTGTGTTTTGTGGGAGAAGGAGAGGATTGTCTGTGTACATGAGGCAATTGTAACATTGCCTCAATATTCCCAGGTTCACCAGTTGAGCTGGAGAGGACACTAGCAACTGATCCCTCGACATACTAGAAGTAGTAGATAAAGAACTTTCAAAGGACTCCGGGGGAAGTGGGTTTTGGGCTGGTGGGGTACTATCTATAATAAGAGTGCTTTATCAAGGTGCAAGTACTGTAGGAGTAAGTGCTAGGCTTTACAGATAGAGAATAGTCTACTTGGGAATCAAGTAAGTGCTAGCTACACTGTGTAAGTGCCCGTAAGTTTACCCATAGCTTAACACTGGTTAGCTTCACCCAAACCTGTGCAAACATGCTTAAAGCTGCTCAAAACTGCCTGAACCACTCTGTATCCGACAGTCCTTGTTCTGCCCAGCAACAAAATGAACAGCCCTTGCAAGTCTTGAACCCAGGACATCTTACACTGAAGTCACAGCACCTAACCACTATGCTATAACCACTGTGAAGACAGCTGTTGTTTTACCAATATAGCTGTCAATACACATATTGAGTAGACTTGAACAATTGCCTTTACGTCTTAAATTGTGTAGTCCTTGTTATTAATATGACTGTTGCATCACATATGTTGTTTTATCATAATGTACACATAGCAGATACATGCGGTGAGATACATGTGGGAGGGTATACACAACTGAGACATTTACTCATGACAGGAATATGTTTGTATACATATCATAGGTGTATATATGTCTACATGTACATACACGTGTATAATCAAACATATGTCTGTATACACATCTGTATAGTGCTACATATATATGGCCATGTGTACATCTCTTCATATGTACATATGTATACATATATATACATATATGTATATATACATATGTGTATATATAGGTATATGTATATGTATATATAGATATATGTGTATATAGCTATACATGTATGCACATCCTATGTGTACAGATACACCTAGTTATGTTGGCATATATATATATATATATATATATATATATATATATATATATGTATCTATAATTATATGTGCATACATATCTATTCTGATATACCTACTACTGTCAATATATCTGTAGATATCCATATGTATATGTGCATATGCATCACTATCTGTATATGCATAGACATATATTGCTCTGTATATGTATATATTTGGGTGTGTATATGTATATCTATGTACATATACATAACCATCTATATATGTTGATATGTATATGTGTAATCATATATATAGATATCTTGATAATTATGTGTACATATATTTTCACCATATGTTCTGGACATGGAGTGTAGCCCTACTCCAGCCCCTATAGTCCCAACTTCGTAGTGCAAGGGGATGTTATGTATGTATAGCAGGTATATTAGTAGACTATTGCTACTGTAATTGGGATTGTCTCCACAGACATGGTGTGTGTAGGAGGTCACATCTGCTTTTCATGTGTGTGCCATTGGCTACTGACAGGCATCCTAAGGACATCATAGTAAAGTACCACTGCCACCACATAACACCCCTGTAGACTGTAGTAGAGATACTGACTAATATATGCGGACATTCCAACACACTCTGTACAGTCCATAGGTATACACACAGAACCCCTTTGTGCAAAACATGTGTACCATGCCTGACAATATGGATTGTAACAGCCATGTTGATGGGTATAACACATAACGACTGGTATACATATGCCACCATAGGTTATGCATTCACAAACCCCTGTCTGTGTTGACACATACTAACCACTGGTACAGGGGTACCATGGACACATACTACCCATAGATATTGACATACATCTGTACAGCATCCCACTGTTCTGTCTGACATACATGACTGTTAAGGGAGGCACAGCAGCAGTACATCTGGCAAGTATCTGCACATGACATCTCACTGGGTAAGTACACTAAGCTGTTAGGCATGTAACAATGCACTGTGCAGGCTACAGGTAGACTGGCTCAACACTGACCTACATCTCCTATGGGGGAATGCACATGTACCTGCATATATAGCAGGCTCTACAGGCATGTCACAACACAGGGTAAGGTACACCTGTGTGACAGTGTATAACTACAACCAATCTGAACACAGCCACAGCCACATATGGTAAGCTAGCATAATATTACAGTATATGGACTATCTGTTCAACACCAACCTCATATGTGCCACTCACAGACTAACCCTACATATACTGGGCTGCTACACAGTTTGGTCTACTGGCTGTCTGTGGTATGGGACATGTGTGTGTATGGCCCTACAAACATGTAAACCAATGAGGTAACATACAGTGGAGCAACATGTAACATCAGATAGGACAGGACCTAGAACAATGCCATCTACCACAGTCTGTACACAGGCTAAAGTACATATTAGCAATACACACACTGTCGACATTCACCATAAGTACACAGACCTCAGTACTGTACAAACAGCCACAGAATATCCAGGTTATGTCATCAAATATAACCCCACTGTACATAACATGTGTAGCAGTCTGATATCTCAATGGCTTATCAGATATGATGACACTAATGATGGTGTACAGCACATATGCACCTCTTAATGCATGACATATGTACAAAGGTTGGCAGAGTTGTGGCTGGAAGCACACACACACAGGGCCAACATTGACATGTTGCTGTGATAACCTCATATATTTACTGTTGTAACAGGGTTTGTTGCAACATATGTCCTATGAGGGATATGAAGTCAGTAACTGTCATGGCTTTCACCATCTACAGACTGCAATCCTCACACTACATTCTGCAGTTCACAGATAGATGCTCTGTGGGTAACATGTGAAACCAAAGGCACAACACACTGCCCAGTCTGCAGATGACCCTACAGATGGGGATTCCTCATAAACATAGAACTGACATGGCAGGTATTAAAACATGTAATACAGCCATATTCACACACACACACTGTTAAACCAACATTACTCCAAATGCAGTATAGCAGCACTTACAGTCTGTAGTCAGGTCAGGCACATCCCCCTCCTGTGTGTTGCCCTGTTTCCACAGTGTATGTTGTTAGAGGTAAATCCCCAATCCATCTGAGATGCTGTTTGCCAAACAACAGATTTAGTTCCTGCTCACAGTGAATGAAAACACCCAACACCAACATGATGTTCCTAGATATTGGAGTGTGTTTCCATGCAATTGGCTATGGGAATGTTAAAACAGCTGTTCCACATGCAATCAGCTAGGGGAGGGCTGCAATTCATGCAGAGGCCATCAGCTGATCATGAGCATCATTTAAAATACACATGCTGCTGCCTAAGCAAAGCAGGTGTAGGTCTCCACATCCACCAGAGAGGGAGTGAGAGAGGCAAACAGAGGCAAAGACAAGTCAGGGAGGGGTGGGAGAGTAAAACTTAAGCATGTTTGTGTCACACACCTACCAGCACAGGGTATCAAACCCCTGATGACTATGTAGTGCTATTACATTTCTATGCAGTTACTGTATGCGCCACATAGTTTACATGTTGTGGAGCCCTCAGAATGTATATGTGATGGAGAGTGATAGCTGCAACAGTGATATGGTATACAGTAGGTGTACTACACATGCCTATCTGCATAAACAGGTGCCAGAGTCAACACAGCCAAATTCTCACAGGGACACACACAGACTGACATACTTGGCAGAGCCAGGAATACAACCCATCACTAATGAGATTGCAACAACACATTACTGTGCAGGTATCATATGCACAACAGGGGTCATATCATATGCATCATACAACACACACATAAACACAGAGTACTGACATGCATGGCTGCATTTCTGTACGGGTGTATAGTGGTCAAATGTGCCAGATGGCTATACAAGGCTAGGTGATGGGTTTCCTTGGCATCAGGCCACATCACAATGGTCAGCATTGTGGCTCAGGGCTGTAGTTTCTGCATTTGTCCACAGAGGTGGGTATTGTATCCCCCATCTAGTCACCTGGGTGACTATTGTGTGTGCCAATGCTGTGCATCGCTTGCCATATATGTGTTCCTTAATCCATGACATTGACGGTGTCTGGGATGTGCACACCTCACACATGCATGTACAGTGACATGTGGAACTATACCTGGGGTGTCTGGCCCATGTTGTGTACACAGATTATCATCAGATGTGCCAATCCTGGCTACCTGTGGCGGGATCTGGTAATGGACAGCAGGTTTACCCTGCACCTACATTGACAGCATGCTAATGACATTCCCTGGTGTCAGCGGCATTTGTCCATACAGGGCATGTTTTCAGGCATGGTACGTCCTTTGTCTGTCACATGTGATGGCACCACAGGTGTTGCAGGTGTCAAGTACAGAGGGGAGCATGGGGAAGGACAGATGGACAGGGTGCCATGACCTCTGTAGCCTACTGAAATCACTCCATAGTTACTATCAGTGGCCAATATGCAGTGTACTACCCACATATTGGCTGTTGCATAGGCATGTGTATGTGTGTGTGTGTGTGTGTGTGTGTGTGTATGAGACATGGGTTGAGAGTGTGCTCTGGGAAATACTGGGGTTGCTAACTGTGATTGGCTGGCCTTTATGTCATGTATGGGTATGGATTTTCACCCCAGCCTCTTGGCTATTTCACATCTGTTATCCCTGTATGGTGGACATTTTTATTTATTTATTTATTTATTTTACATTTGTTAACCGGGAATGCCCATCTTGGAACGAAGCCAATTTTCAGCAGAGGCCTGGGGAGAAATGCTCTAGATGCATGTTTTTGTAATGTGGGAGGAAACCCACACAAATGCAGGGAGGGCAAGCAGACTCCACACAGAAGGCACCGCAGCCAAGAATCAAACCCAAGAACCTCTTGCTGTGAGGCGAAAATGCTACCGCTGCACCACTGCACTGTCCTATTCCGTGACCCCATTGTGATATATACTAGGGCCACCATACAAGAAATTTGCAAAACCCACTCCACATTGCACCCAGGTGCCACACACTCACGATATGAGTTATTAACACACACACACACACACACACACACACACACACACACACACACACACACACACATGTATCATGTCTGGGAGTTGAACTACTACCTAACTAGTTTATTACATTACAGCACTATACAGTCATAGGATACACCACGGAGTTTACTGAAGTACTTCTTCCCCAAAGGTGTATATCACATTGGATGAAATCAGCAGGATTGCCAAAGTAGGATATTCGAATTGTAGGTAGTGTGGCTAGGCTAAAATGCATTGTTCCCTACACAGACAGTGACACACACACACAAAACATTCACAGTTGACATGTGTGGATATAGAACCCCTAACAGAGGTCTATATTACACTATAGCATGGAGCTGTTATAGGACAAACCACAGGGATTACTGGCGAGCTCGTTCCCCAAAGGTGTATTTCACAATGAATGATAGCAGGATTGCCAAAGCAGGGCATTTGAAATGTACTGAGTGTGACTAGCCTAAAATGCACTGCTCCCTACACAGACATTGGAACACACACAAAACATCCAGAACTACCATGGGTGGGAATAGAACCCTACCAGGGTTCTATATCACACTACAGCAGTACACAGTTACAGGACACAATACGGAGATTACTGAGCTACAGCCCTCCCAGAGGTGTATTTCTAGGTGGATGACATCAGCAGCCTTGCCAAAGTTCAGCATTTGAATTGTAGGGAGTGTAGGGAGTGTGACTACCCTAAAAAGCATTGCTATCTAACCAGACAGACACACACACTTGCCACGTCTGGGATTAAAACAGCTATCTAACTACTTTATCACACTACAGCAGTACACATTTACAGGACGTGCTATGGAAATTACTGGACTACAACCTTCCCAGAGGTGTATTTCTAGGTGGATGACATCAGCAGCCTTGCCAAAGTTGAGCATTTGAACTGTAAGGAGTGTGACTACCCTAAAAAGCATCACTCTCTACTCAGACAGAGTCTGGACACACACAATTGCCAAGTCTGGGATTAGAACAGCTACCTAACTAGTTTTTCACGTTACAGCAGTAACCCTACCAGGGTTCTATATCACACTACAGCAGTACACAGTTACAGGACACACTACGGAGATTACTGAGCTACAGCCCTCCCAGAGGTGTATTTCTAGGTGGATGACATCAGCAGCCTTGCCAAAGTTCAGCATTTGAATTGTAGGGAGTGTGACTACCCTAAAAAGCATTGCTATCTAATCAGACAGACACACACTTGCCACGTCTGGGATTAAAACAGCTATCTAACTACTTTATCACACTACAGCAGTACACAGTTACAGGGCGTGCTACACAAATTACTGGGTTACACCCTTCCCAGAGGGAGTATTTCTAGGTGGATGATATCAGCAGCCTTGCCTAAGTTGAGCATTTGAATTATAGGGAGTGTGACTACCCTAAAACCATTTTCCTGTACCCAGACAGACACACACACACCTGCCAAGTCTGGGATTAGAACAGCTACCTAACTAATTTATCATACTATAGCAGTACACAGTTACATTATGCGCCACAGAGATTACTGGGCTACAGCTCTCCCAAAGGTGTATTTCACAGTGGATGACCTCAGCAGGCTTATCATTGTAGGGCTATGGGGAGGGCAGTGTGTGTGCATGGGCCATAACCCATTCATCTAGAGGTTGACATGCTACATGCTGGTACACACAGGGTCATATTTCACAGGTACGTGTATACAGCTGCTTGATGACTACTTCCTTGTACAGTCATGTTGCACAGCTGGCACGTGCACCTCATAGTCTGTAATGCTGACAGATACTGGTGGCTAGTATCTGCAGTGAGTGACATCTGACCCTCATGTGGTTGGGGCCCTTTGGCCTGTCTGATTTCCTACCCTTCAGAACTAACATCCCACTGCCTGACCTGCTGTAGTCTGTCTGTGTAGGCCTGGGGGGATTCAGGGGCCATAGCACAGGTTCTGTTTGGGTTTGTCTACACCTGTCCTGCTGGCTGAGACTGTTGTTGGATATGTGGACCACCCTGACTGGCATGTGTGGGTCATATGGACACACATGTCGCTCAGCAAATTTCCTCCAGTGGGTTTTGTCACCCTTTGCAGTACTGGCTAATGTGCTGGGTGGGACAGGCCTGGATGGCTCCTTGTCACAGTCACCCTCTTCCACACATCTATGTACATCTACCTTTGGCTTATTATAGTGTGTTGTCCTTACATATATGTTTGTATTCCTAGCCACTGTGTGTGCAAGACATGAGTGGTGCATACTGACGAGTGTCTGCACTAACAACTACGACTGCCAGATATATCTGGTCCACTGGTGTTTGCAGACATGATCTTCATGTGTTTAAGTGTGTGAGCATGCCCAGTATGACCCTTCAGTATGTTGTTGACTGACATTGCTTTCATGTCTCTAAGTGTGTGAGCATGCCCAGTATGCCCATCTGTATTTAATGTGTGGATCGGCTCCAGATAATTTGTACTGCCGTGCTGACCTTTGTGTTGTACACCAACAGGTGGCATTCTGTTTCTGCAGGGTATCCAGCAAGCATTTGATATTGTCTGTTCCTACATTTCTGCATAGGATTGGGAGGTGGGGGGCAGACCTGACTGTTATTACATTACTATGTAGGATGGGGGGGCACACCTGACACTTGTACACATTTGCTATGCCTGCACTGGTATGTCAGGTACTCCATTTCATTCTGTGTTCCTATCTATCATGCTGACTAGAGGCATACCAGTGTACTACAGATCATAGCTTTGGATGTCCTACATATCAGTGTCTGATTTCCTACCCTTCAGAACTAACATCCCACTGCCTGACCTGCTGTAGTCTGTCTGTGTAGGCCTGGGGGGGTTAACCATAGCCACCATTCAGGGGCCATAGCACAGGTTCTGTTTGGGTTTGTCTACACCTGTCCTGCTGGTTGAGACTGTAGTTGGGTATGTGAACCACCCTGACTGGCATGTGTGGGTCATATGGACACATATGTCGCTCAGCAAATTTCCTCCAGTGGGTTTTGTCACCCTTTGTAGTACTGGCTAATATGGTGACTCCCATATGTGTTACATATATCATTGTGCCACTACGGGTGTCTACTGTCTGCTGCCATAACATTCAGCTACCCTATTCCCTTGTATGCTAACATCCATACCAGTGGCGGCTGGTGACTTCAAATCACAGGGGGGCTGCAGGTGACAGCTGAATGGGTGGGGTCAAGGGGAAGGGGTGTGGTCAACCAGAAAGGGGAGGAGCTATGCACAAAACCACAAAAAACTAACTTTAATTAAATACGCTGCCCTGGGTGGCAAACCATCATTATGAAAGTCCAATCAAGACAAAAATAAGTGTAGAAGAATAAAAATATTTCAATGCATTGGCTGCATGACAGCTTACTTAATATCTAGATGGAAACAAAAGGTTGTGAGACATGAAAAAATAAATTACTTTTTAAATACATTACTGGAATGCCAGTCAAAATCAAGTATAAGAAAAACCAGAAGCACTCAACTCAAACCACTTCTCCTTGCACTGCAGTTCTAATATATAATATATTCAGCTTTATTAAAGTACCAAGTAACATACTGAAAGTAGAAATCTATGTGATGCCCCCACTTGTAAAAATGTTTCTTATCCAAAAAAGACCTGCTGCCTGACAACTTGTTTCATGGGGAAAACATGATAAAAGTAAAAAATGAAAAGCAAACAAGAAACAAGCTCAAGAAACATTGCTTAAAGGATTACTGTACAAGTTATGGACCACACATGATTGGCATTCTGTTTAGTTTACGGGTAAAGTCTGTAGAGATGACTGGAAGTCTCCAACAAGTGTAATGAGCTTTTTAAAATAATGGAATCCTGTCCATTAATACCCAAGGCTTATACATTATCTAGTCAAGTATTCTCTGCATGGCAACAACAGAAAGGCTTTCAATGTTGGCAATTCTTTAACAGTATGCTTATTAAAGCTTACTTGCATCTTACGATCTCAGACAAGCTTACCTTATGGACATTAAAGCATTGCTACTTAAACACAGAGCAACAGGCACTTTGAGTAATAAGCATAAATCAACAGTACAAAAATATGACAGAAACCAGACCATTCTGCAAAATCAAGGACAGATGAAAAGCCACTGTAGTACTTATGCAGTGTGTCCTCCCCATCCAAGGTAGATACAACTACTCATTGCCTTGCTTGGACACATCCAGAGTCACTACATGGGGAGTGGGTGCAACAAGCATGTCACAATTTGAAATCTCTCTGGCTAACTGTGATGGCCCTGACACATTTGTCATACCTCTCAACCTCAAGAGCAAGAAATCTGGACAAAGCCATACACAGAAGTGGGACAAAGGCCCAAAAATAAGGACAATTTTAAATATTTCTCTAATAAACTTAGAAAGATAATAGAATAGGTCTTGCATTAGTATGAATTTTCTGAAGGGTATAAAATCTGAAATTCAAATGTCTGTCATTTTCTAACTTCAGTCTTTAGTGATTTGTCACTAATTTGCCAAAAACACAATTTTATGAAAATGGACCAAAATGTGATGCAAAAATATAAAATAGACACACAATACAGCTGCTACCTGTCAAAGAAGGGACACTTTAATATTAGTACTGCTACCTTGAGCAGCTGACAAAATAAAAGAATCTACATGCATTTCAAGTAATCTATAACTTTGATTATTACAGTTATTTCTTAATTGTAAACCCTCCATGTTTTCTTACAAAATTGCTATTTTGCGGAGGGATTATTAGGGGGAAGAGCAACATTTTGAGCCAAAAATTGGGGACAGTTGAGAGGTTGGCTATGCCTAATTCTATAAAGCAATTTATTTGCATGTACCTCCCAACCTGTTAATGCAGTAAATCTGAACAAGGCCAAATATATTGGGGGCACATATAAACAGTACTAAAAATTGCTCTTGTATAAATTGAGACAGTTGATAGAACAGCTCTTACTTTAACATGCATTTTTCTGAAGGTTATGAAGTGTGAAACTTATTATTTAGTGACTTAATTCCTAAATGATTTGCCAGAAAACTACAAATTTTATGAAGAACAAACCAAAAATAAGAAGCAAAAATCTATTCATTCTTTGAAAATCTGGACAGTTGGGAGGTATAGTTCAGCTGGGCCTGTCTGAGTTTGTTGCCCTTCCCCCCTGACAAAATAATGGTTGAATGGAGCCTCTGTAGCCATTCCAATGAACCATTACTTGGCTATTTCACTCCATTTACCATAAACACTAATGTGCATACTGCTTTACTTATATGATGAGTTGGACTTCATTTGAAAGTTTTATTTTGTATTTTACAGCACAAACACTAAGTCATCTGTTAAACAAAGCAATGCAGTCTCACAATGAAAACTTAGCATTAAAACTTCTCTGCCCTTGAAACTCGCATTCATTGAAACAGCATTGAAACCCACATTCAAAGAAAATACATTTTGCCAGTGGCAGATAAAGATTAATTTTGGGCTGTTTTCAAATCACAGGCCCCTTGCATATGAAACATATATGTGCTCTTTGATACACCTTCCTCATTGTACTAAAATTATATTCCTTGTACAATACAGTACACTTGTTAGAGGGTGTTTTAAATTTGTTTTGAACATTTTTCCAGTAAGCAATGAAACAAACCATATGCACCCATAATGGCAAAACTGCCCAGTTGAGAACATTTATCATAAAAATGTCTACTCAGACTTCCACAGTCCACCATTATTAGTAAATATACACAATTCTACAGTCCACCATTATTAGTAAATATGCACAATTCCACATTCCACCATTATTAGTAAATATGCACAATTCTACAGTCCACCATTATCAGTAAATATGCACAATTCTACAGTCCACCTTTATTAGTAAATATGCACAATTCTACAGTCCATTATCAGTAAATATGCATGAAGTAAGTCATCTAAATAATTCCACATTAAAGAAATCTGTAACTAATGAAGCGGTTGTTGCTAGCAATCACCTTTATATTTCATGGTTTCATCGAAAAATAAAGTGTCTGTTGCCCCTCAGGAATAAATTGCCTATATTACATTAAAAAATGATAAGCTAGTAATAATATTGCAAGAGGAAATGGATGGCAAACTGATAACAGACTCATAGTTAGTATCTTCACCAAGGAGAACATTCTTAGTACGGCAGTATCCACCCCTTGTGGGAGTAGAACCCACAGCCTTCTGCATCAAAAGCAAGTACACAACCTGTTGTGCTATAGTATTAACTAGGCAAAGCACTAAACTTCTATTCCCCTGCAGCTCTCAGCTCCTTGTAAAATCTACTCAATACTCAACTGCATCTCAACTTCGCAGCTCAAGAAAACTGGAAAAAGCCAAAATGTATTGGGGGGGGGGGTCAAAAGCCCCAAAACCAGGGACACATTAAACATTGCTTGTATAATCTTGGAAAGTTGCTAGAATAACATGTTGTGTTGCCACCATACATTTTACTGCCAAGGTCCCTGAGCAAAAAACAGTCAGAGTAACATACCACTACGCCACATCAGCTGCTTTGTAAAAGAGAGGAAGACTGAAACTTAAACGGCTATCATTTAGTGAATTCAGTTCTCACCATAGCTGTCAACCTCTTAGTACAAAACACCTGGACAAACCCAGTAATGAGGGAATATAGCCCTCAAACATATTCAGTGAATTCAGTTCTTGCCATAGCTGTCAACCTTAGCACAAAAACCTGGACGAAGCCAATAATGGGAGAATACAGTCCCAAAAATAGGGACAAATTTAAAATATTCATCTTATAAACTTAGAAAATTGCTAGAAAAAAAGGTTGTGCTACTATGTATTCTGAAGAACATGAAGTTTGAAATTCAAATGCCGGTCAATTTTACTGCTGACAGAACAAAAACAATTTTCAGCAGAGACACAGGGATTAATACTGCAGACACGTCTTTGTAAAATGACAGGGCACCAGAGAAAATCCACACAAACACAGGGAGGAGATGCAGACTCAACACAGAAGGCACCCCAACCAAGAATCAAACCGGAAAACCTATAGCTGCGAGGCAACAATACTACCACTGCACCATCAAATATGCAAGGAATTAAGCATTCAGAAACCTGAAGTCTGAAATTCAAATGCCTGTCAATTTTACTGCTGACAGAACAAAAACAATTTTCAGCAGAGACGCAGGGATTAATACTGCAGACATGTCTTTGTAAAATGGCAGGGCACCAGAGCAAATCCACACAAACACTGGGAGGAGATGCAGACTCCACACAGAAGCCACCCCAACCAAGAATCAAACCAGAAAACCTATAGCTGTGAGGCCACAATACTACCACTGCACCATCAAATATGCAAGGAATTAAACATTCAAAAACCTGAAGTCTGAAATTCAAATGCCTGTCAATTTTACTGCTGACAGAACAAAAACAATTTTCAGCAGAGACGCAGGGATTAATACTGCAGACACGTCTTTGTAAAATGGCAGGGCACCAGAGCAAATCCAGACAAACACTGGGAGGAAATGCAGACTCCACACAGAAGCCACCCCAACCAAGAATCAAACCAGAAAACCTATAGCTGTGAGGCAACAATACTACCACTGCACCATCAAATATGCAAGGAATTAAGCATTCAGAAACCCTTAAGTCTGAAATTCAAATGCCTGTCAATTTTATTTAACATTTTTTAATCAGGACAGTCTGACTTGGAACAAAAAAAACAATTTTCAGCAGAGGCCCAGGAAGAAATAATGCAGACATGTCTTAGTAACATGGGAGGACACAAAATCAAACCCACACAAACACAGAGAGAAGATACAAACCCCACAAAGAAGGAACCCCAGCCAAGAATCAAACCCGAAAACCTGCAGCTCTGAGGCAACAATGCTACTACTACACCATCAAATATCAAGCATTGCAACATTTAGAAACCACAGATATTATGAGGAACAGATCAGATCGAATATGAGGCAAAAATCTGCAATTTTTTTACAAATGGTGGTGGGTAGGGAACTCAAGTCTTTAACACCTGCATACAGGGTACAGGGTTCAAGCCTGAGGTATTCCCTACCACACCACCATGAGCACCTGGGGCATTTACACACACACACACACACACATGTCAATCCAGTACAAAGCACCATAAAGTCAATCCAGTACAAAGCACCATAAAGTCAATCCAATACACACACCATAGAGTCAATCCAGTATAAACATTGTAAAATAACAGTAAAAAGCACCATACACTTACCTGAATATATCCAGATGCCTGTGCAATACCCCAAAGACCTGTGAGATCCCAAAGCTCCTTCCTGACTGCTGCTGTTGCAGTCTGGATGCGACCCATAATCCTAGTGAGTCTGTGCACTTTAAAAGTGCACAGACGTCTCCTTGTGTCCCCCTATGGGGACTGCCGGACTGCCTTGAGCATGTGCATAGACCGACAGTAGTTGGGACTACTGCGTGGAATTTAAAAAATAATTTTTTATTTTGAGGGGGCTGCAGTCCGGCAGCCCGATGCCACGAGCCGCCCCTGATCCATACCGTCGATACAGGTAACGACACATTCTACTCCATTTGGCAATTTGTACGTTGACCGACTTACCTTGAGGGTGTGCCAGATCTGCAGATGATGCTGGAGGGCTGCCTATGTCGGATGCACATAGTACACTCCCTATACATGGTTGAGCACAGGTAGTGTCATGTTTGGCATCCCTTTTACTGTATGTGCGAAACAGAGAGAGGTGTCATTTCCTGGGTCCCCACTGTGTCAGTGTATGTGCTATGTGTTGTCTCTTTGCTGCATCCTCGGCATACTGGGCACACCTCCATCTGCCTACTGGGGCAGGCTCAGGTTGTTCCTTCTCTGAATCACTCTATGCCTGTGCAGGCCTTGGCATTGGAGGGGGCTGTGTGACCCTGCCCCATGCTGTTCCTGCTGCAGCTGTTTCCACAGGATCATATTGTGTAGCATGGCACATACCATAACAATTTGGGTACATGTAGCTGGTGAGTACTGCAAGGCTGCACCGGATGTGTCCAGACAGTGGAACCGTGACCTGAGCATCACAAACACATGCTCTATTATAAGTCTGGTCTGTGCATGTGCCTCATTATGGCGTTCTTGTTCAGGTGTGTGTGCATTTCTGATGGGTGTCATCAGCCATGGCTCCAGTGTGTAACCAGCATCCCCCACTAGGTGACAGTAGGGGATGTCCCCACTGGCAAATCTCTGGTACAGCTGCATCAGACGCCATATGTGGGAATCGTCATAGCTTCCAAGGCAGCCAGCACACACATTCATTATAATACCCTGGGAATCACATACGACTTGGCAGTTGATGGAGGGGATGCCCCTGCAGTTGATGTAGGCCCTACCCTGATCACCAGGTGGTGCTTTGATGCGTATGTGCATGCAGTCTATAGCACCCATTACCTCAGGGTATTCTGCTATTTGGTGGAAGAGACGCATATTGCTGGCCAACACCTCACGGGTGTTGAGGAAACATATGTGCTCACTGGCATGTGTTGACATGGCATCCAGAAACTGGTAGAATACTCTGGATTCTGATGCCTGTGAGATCCCCATGATATCCCCAGTTGAGCTTTGGGAGGTACTTGTGGCAAGTATTCCCAGGCCTACACATACCTTGGTATCTACTGGGAATGGGTTCCCCTTGGTCAGTTTGGTGTGTCAGGTGTGGCCGGCACAGCTCAACTATTTGCTGTAGGAGGTCTCTATCCACCCTATAGCGCTCCACTATCTCCAGCTCATGTAGCCCCTGGTAGGTTACCCCTGGTCTGTACACTCTTCTCCGTCTCCTCACTGTGAGTCCTCACCACACTCAGCCTCTTGCACATGTTGTTCTATGTTGCCTGCTGCAGCCCTTCTCATTTTGTAGGTTTGTTTGTTAAATTTCCCCGCTTGTATACACCGGTGGTATAGAGTGTGGGAAAAACCAGAGGGTAAGGTGTTTGCATAGTTTATAGTAGTGTTCTAGGCTGGGCTGGTCTGCTGCCTGTGTAATTGGCTGATTCTGATACATTTCACCTGCCAGCTAAGCTAGTTCTCCTTGATTACCTTCCTACTGCTGTTTTTCCTTCCCATTGCCTTCCTGTTTAAGCCCGGGGGCGTGCCGCACAAACAAAGTACTCAAATGTGCACACTGCTGCTATTTCCTGGTTTAACTTATTTTTTCTTCCTGTAAAACCCAATGAGCAGTGCGCACAACCGCTTAGGCTTTGTAAAGAGTGCTAGGCAGGTTTAGACACACATTCTAGCTTAGCTGTGCTAAGCTAGGAGCAAACTCGAGCCACAGGGCTCCAATCTGTAAGAGTATGTCTGACACACACCCCCATGATGTCACCTAACTCCTAGGCTTGCACCAAGCTATTCCTACTCTTACACTGTTGGGACCTGACTCACATGCTGGAGAAAACTGGGATTCACTATCCTTTCCCTCATTTGCATAGGATTGCCTGTTAATGTATAGTTACATGGCTCACACTGAGCCCCCCCCCCCCTTAGCAACCAACTCACTGGCCATGTTGTTTTCTCCCTGCCATTGACTTGCATGGCAGAATACTGATTTTAGTTAGAATGCTTAATTTAGGTTCATTTTGTTATTTCCCCCCGATCCCATTTGTGTGCCACTGCCCTACGCTCAAACATCTGAGATCGACTAAAAAAAATAAAAGTTGATTTTTGTATTCTTTTTGTTTGCAATGCCAATGGCCTTATACTTGGCCATTAGCATGCTTACTACATGATATGCGGCCTTTATTTGGAGCTGTCACAGCTCTGTTTTGGATTTTGCAGAAATGTACTCGGTTACTAACCGAGTATATTTCTGCAGATAGCGCCACTCCTGCACAGACAGTTGCAAGTTCCTGGATTGCAAAATCACCTCATTTGCATGGATTTCTCCTGCAAATGGGGTGATTTGCATATAAGGGCTTCGTCTATGCAGGATTAGTGCAGGAGCACTCGTGTACACCCCTGCAGGCTGTTCCTGGATTGCACTGCAGACATATTGCCTGCTTGAGCTCCTGCACTGATCTTGCATGCCATGCAAGCTTTCGAGAATCCGGGAGACAGACTTTGAGCTTCTACCCTGTGGCAAAATAAGCTTAGCCAGCATGGAAAAAAAAAACATTTTATTTCCCTCATGGCATTTTCAAAAGTAATCTGCTATAAAATTTTACATTTTTAATGTCCAAAACCCCATATGTACCATTATGTATTCCATAATTCTAATTTTTGCTTTATGTCTACTCCACATACCATATAATGGAATCACAGGTACAACCAGTAAAACACACAACTCTATAATAATCACAAGTAAAGAAATTATTTGCTCTGTACATAACTCTGTTTATCTTATAATCATGCATGCTTTTAACTATAGAACATAAAGTATGTCTACTTGAAAAACTGTCCATTTTAGTTATTTTTATTTTGCCAGACTCCAACACAAAAATTACAACCTAAAATTGATATTTCTTCACCTCTTATATGAAAATAAAAACTTACTCAGGAAGCAACTGCTAAGAACTCAAGATAAAGTTTGAAATATACCAATTACCTTAATATTTTCTTTTAAAAATAGGAGAAAATTGCAGTATACATTGTACAAAAATACATGATAATTATTCTTCATATCACATCTATTACTACTATCTAATGTCATTAATTGGATATTCTTTCTCTGAATACCTTGTTAATCTTATTTCTTTTCTGCATTTTTCAAATGTGTATCAGTATAACTCTTACCATTTAACATCCTCAACTGCTAACAGAAGCTGTTCGCATTCACTTTGAGCGTAAGAATTTCTGGAAGCTCTATAACATTTGACTATTCCAATAAATGTGGAGGTGTTAACTGGCTGCATGTAGAAATTATTTATTTCTTGTAGGATTGCTGTACAGCTTGTACTTTGCAACCTTCTGTCCTTGCTAAACAACATCCAAATAATTCACCACATTTAGGGTGCCAAACCTACAATAACTCTAACTCGTGAAAGTTCTTTGCAAAAAATGTCTAAATTTTTCAAAATCTCCTCTGCCATCAAAAAACAAAATGTCACTATAGTGTTTGTACAGTACTAAATTGTCTTCATACAACTAGGTATTATACAAAAAAAAAAAAACAATTCACAAAATGCCACAAGTATATACAGGCATATATTGGGACATATGTATCCCCATAGCTGTACCTTGCTTTTGCAAATTAAGTGTATTATTAAACATAAAGATGTTGTAGGATAGACAAAACTTTTAACAAGTAAGCTTTATAATCAGTATGTCTCCCTTCACCTACATCTACCTACAGATTATAAAATTATTTAGCTTAAATTGTGGTTAGAAACAGGTTTAATGTCCATAACAACATAATAATAGTCATCCTGCCAGACCAAATCTTGAATTATTTATTGACATTTATTTACCAGGAAGCCTCACTGAAAAATGTATGCATTTTCAATGGCGGTCCAGGAAGAAAAGTTAAATAAATACAAGAACACAAGATATATACACATAAGAGAAAACTGACATCATATTACTATATACTGTAAATACATACATTAATACGAATATCAATACACACAGGACATGTAAAATTATGTGTTTATACCATTAGTAAAACAAGGTAATGCAATATCACGTAGCACTGAAATGTGTTGACGTGTTCTACGTGTGCTAGTTTATTTCTTTATTACTCATAAAGCAAAAGTCAGAGTGCAACATTCAAATAGTGAATAAGGAGGAGGAGAAGCAAAGAGGGGAGAGTGAGAAATGTGACAAGTGGATTGAGGGTCTGAGATGCTCACAAGGACTTCCGCCATTTCCCCTCCTATTCCTGCAATAGACAAGCTGTATTCTTCAACATCTGAAACCCTATTTGTACTCAAGCTGCTGGCAGTGCAGGAATATGCCAGCCAAGCCTTCTGGCTTTGTAATTATCTGTTAGTTTGCTCATTCTAATTTGATTCTTGGATTAGATGGGTCTTACTGTCTTTATTTATACCTTACACTCAGTGAACAAGAAAAAAAGTGATTTTTAACTAAGTTTGCATTAAAGATAGAAAAAAATAACACAACATTAAGTTACAGAAATGTAGTTATTTTTAGCACATAGCTTAAGACTAGGATCAGTAAAGTGGTTAATTATAAGAACCACCAAAAGCATAAAGCATAAGTTGTTGTGAACGTCAGTATGTGCTTGAGCACACTGTGCACATCTCCAGCACTGGCCTCATCATTCCTAACACATGACCTCATCAGGCTACCACAGTACATTTCCCACCACTGAATGCTGCCTCCATACAGACAAGATAACATAGACCTCATTTGAGCATATTTCCAGAGTGTTTTCCTAATGGATGTCTCCCTTCCAGAATAGTGACATTACTTAGACAGAAAGCAAGATGAAGAACACACTGGACTCCAGGACTGCCCAGAGCTCTTATGCATTTTTTCCTTACTTTCCAGGGAATTATACTTTCAGACATTAAGATAACTTTCTTTTGCAAATATTATAAACATGATCCTTAACATTAACCTTAAAAACAACAGGCGTATTTATATCACACATAAAACAAAAGAAACTAGAGAGGGAACACAGCATGCTACTTTATTAATATACAACAAAGAATGTTTAGTGCTTTCATCCTAAGCTATTACAGGTCCTCTTCAGAACAATTATTAAAATCCAGTCACTGATCTTTAACATTGTAAGTAGTGAAACTTTACTGCTTACATCACATATGTGACATCTAGCATATCACGACTGGGCTATCCCTATGGGTTAAGTTTTATAATGGATTTTCACATTTCTTAAAACTAGTTTTATTGTTTCACAAACATGTTTAGGATCACAGGTTCATAAGTGTTTACTAGGCTAATGACTACAAGGGCCTTTTTAAGGCTAGCCATGCATCGCAAATCTCTGACAAGTTCTGGTATCCTTGGTAAGTGTAAACAGAGGCTTGGGAGATGAAACATTTACAAGCAGGGACCTGGGAGATGAATCATTTACAGGTTGCCTGTGTCCATCTGCTCCCTACCCAATTGTCCAAGTTGCACTTGAATTGGGTTAGGAAGGAACTCTGCTTCACATAGATGGGGAGCCTGTTCCAGATATGTGGTAGTTTCTGGGATACAAACATGTGTCTCCAACAGCTCCTATTTATATCACAGGCAATGTTTAACTCTTTAGAATGGGTAATTCTGGTGCTATTTGTTTTATGGATATGCAGGAGGTCCATCAGCTAGGCATATATCTCCCCTCAAAAGCCTGTAGAAAACAGAATACAGGGATAGGGACTTAAGGTGGTCTGCATAGGACATTTTACTTATTCCCTGTATTCTTTTAGTTAGGAACCTCTGTGGACATTCCAACTGTTAGATATGCCTGGTTAGGTATATAACAATGGAGGCTTTGTACTCAATGATAGGTCTGATGAATGTCAAATACAGTGGAACAATGACTTCTTTGGACATATAAGTTGCACAACATATAATGATTTTGTCTATACTGTAGACACGTTATGGTCAAAGGCTAGATTACTGCCTATGGGTGTCCCTAAGTCCCTGACTACTGCGTCAGCTCTAAAAGGTGTGTTGTCAATATGTTAGCTACCAGAAGTGGATGACTTTTTGAAGGACACTATTACACATTTTTTGGTATTTAGTTTTAGTCCTTGGCTCTGACACCAGTTGTCTGTCTGTGTCAGCCCTTCCTGGAGAACATTTGTGTCAGTGTGGGATTCAATGACAGCTCCTAATTTACAATCATCTGGCAAATGTAGTCAGTCAGAGAAGTAAATTCCAAAAAGGAACAGTCCATGAAATGATCCATGAAAGACTGCACTTGTGACTGGCCTCTTTGTAGAGGTGGACTCCCCAATTTTAACTTCCTGGGTCCTGTCTTTGAGCCAGTTGGCTATCCACCAGGTAACATACAGGTTTGTACCTAACCTCCTGAGTTTGTCAACAATGCCTGAGTGGGATATTGTGTAAGCAAGAACTAGCTTCACCACTAAGCACCCTGTTTAACCACAACCTAATTACAGGCTTCATTCCAGCAGAGTGGAGAACCGGCATTGTCATCCCCTTGCACAAAGGTGGTGTGACTACTGACATAGGAAACTATCACCCCATTAGCTTGACAAGCCTGATCTGTAAAGCCATGGAGTGTATTATTATGGATCTCATAAACAAGGACAAAGGCAATCTCCAAGTACTTGAACCCACCCAGTTCTGGTTCGTCAGGGGCAAATCTTGCCTACTGAACCTAGCTGACTTCTTTGAGACTGTTACCAAGGCCCTGGATGAGGGAAAGTCAGTACATACAGCTTACCTTGACCTGGCCAAGGCCTTTGACACAATCCCCCATTTGGGCATCATCAAAAAGCTAACACAACTTGGTATTAATCCCTGTCTCATCAGATGGGTAGCCAACTGGCTGACAGATAGGATCCAAAAGGTCAAAACAGGCACCACCATCTCTGACAGCAGACCTGTCACTAGTGGTGTTCCCCAGGGATCTGTCCTGGGACCCTCACTGTTTGCCATCTACTTCTCAGAGGTCCAGGCAAAGATAAAGGGCCTGTGGCTGACCAAATTTGCAGATGACTGTAAGTTGGGTGCTGTCATTGACTCCCCAAATGATGTTTACATACTGCAAGAGGTTCTCACAGCTACAAATAACTGGTGCCAAAGTCATGGCCTTAAGTTAAAAGCAAAAAAATGTATTATCATACCATTCGGCAAAAACATGGCCCCTGCTGATTACCACATCAAGGGCAACCCCCTAAGCACTCAACATGTGGTGAGACACCTGCAATCTCACATTCGACCATCATGTAGCGGCAGTGATCAGAAAAGCCTTTTACTTGGTTCATCCCATAAGTAAAGGGACTGCATCCAGAAAAAAGGAGGTTATTACCTCTCTGTACTCCTTCCTCATTAGACCTATAATTGAGTATAATGCCACGTTTGGTATGTACCTCTCCAAACACCTGCACCAACTGGAAAGGCCACAGAAATACCTCACAAACAGAATCCATGGCCTCCAACACCTGCCCTATGTGGACAGGCTGAAATCACTATCACTCTACTCGGTATCATACAGATTGCTCAGAGGTGACCTGTGTCTCACCTACAAGGCAATATCAGACCCTGCTCTACTAGAGATGCTCCATATCTGTAAGTTTAACTCCTCACCCATTACCCACTCGACAGGCCTAAGTCTAATATGTGACATCAACAAAACCTGCTGGAGAGACAGGTTTGTCTCCCAGAGGTTGCCGCATCTCTGGAATAGACTTCCCATACATGTCAAACAGAGCACCTTGCTGACCCTATTCAAGCGCAACCTTGATGAGTGAATGGGAAACCACAAATTTGTCCCAGGAGATCCACCTATGTCCTCATTGACAGGGGCGACAGTTGATGACTGAGGTTTCTTTTTTGGGGATAATTTCTTGGCTAGGCTCGTAAGGGCCCTAGGGCCATCAGCCTAGTAACCTCTAATGATCCTATGAAATGCCTTGGCCAGGTCAAACTAGGCAGTATGAACCATTTTGCCCTCATTGCATTGGTGACCTTCTCAAATAAGTCATCAAGCTGAGTAGGCATGGCCTGCCCTTGATGAAACCAAACTGGGTTGGGTCCACTGTCCGGAGGTTTATTATATCAGTATTGATTATTTCCATGATAATTCTTTTCAGGGTTTACATATAGGACTAATGAGACTTATGGGTCTATAATTTCCATGGTCTGTAGATGGTCCAACTTGTGCAGAAGGATGACTATTCCTATTCTCCATTCATGAGGCATAAAGCCTGTTTGGAGGCTGCAGTTAAATAGCAATTCCAGAGGGCCTGATAGGTCATTTTTCATGCTATTTAGAAGGCATTCTAAGATATTGTCTGGGCCCATTGATGCCTTAGAGAGACAGCATTAAGGACCTGTTCCCTATTGATAGCAGGAGGAGTTATATTTGATTGTATTAGCTAAGGGAAGGTTGTGGGGGTGAGAGGGGTAAAGATGGAGCTGAATGTATTGGCCAGTAAGTTTGCTATATCTTCTGGCTCAGTATAGGTGGCTCTATTTACAATGAGCTCTGTATACAACTGTGTATTGCCTTTGAGGTTGCAGGCAAAGCTAAAGAATGCCTTGTGGTTGTCCTTGGCTTCTCAGTTGTTTGTTTAGTTTGATGAGAATGCTTTTATCCTGCTGGATGCTGCACCTCATAATTTTTGCCATGGTTTTCCTCCTTCTGTTATACACCTTATTGATTATGTAATTCCAACAGGGTGGCTTGTTTTTTCAGTCAATTCTGTCCTTCTTACTGGTGGGTACGCCTGCCTCTATGCAGTTATTAACATGCTTGTACATGGTTTCTGTGAACAGTTCTGCATAGGCAGAAGTGTCCCATGGTTTATGGTGGCTTGAAATGTTGCCAGGTTTTCACTTAATAGCGGGATGTTGGCCATGCAGTAGTTCCTGAATATTCTAGATTCAGCTGGAGGTCCAGGTTTAGTTTTACTTCAAAGAAAACCACTTTGTGGTCTGACCTTATCAGGGAAGACATTACAGCAGGGGGTATGCAGCACTCTCCCATATTAGTGAGGACCAGATCCATGATGATTGCACCCCAGTTGGTGTATTGACTATATGGTCCAGGGACAAGGGCGCCCACTGGCAAGTGCAAGGGGGTGCACTTGCACCCCCCTGGAATCTGCTGACTAGTTAATCTTTTCATTTAAAATTAAAAAAAAGTTAATTGGGCGTTCTTCTTTAAGAACGCCCTTCAAGTCCAGGCGCAGATGCTGACATCATCGTGCGGTGCACAGTTTGCGAGCAGGAACTGAAACAGACAGTTTCAGATGGGTTTACTTTACCTGTGCAAGCGGGAACTGAAACGGACAGTTTCAGATGGGTTTACTTTACCTGCGAGGAGGACTTCACTGAAGATAACAGACGGAGTAAGGTAGGTGTGTGTGAAACGGTTTTCAGATGGGTTTACTTCACTGAAGTGTATGTGTGTTTTCAGATGGGTTTACTTCACTGACGTGTGTGTGTGTGTTTTCAGATGGGTTTACTTCACTGAAGTGTGTGTGTGTTTTCAGGTGGGTTTACTTCACTGAAGTGTGTGTGTTTTCAGATGGGTTTACTTCACTGAAGTGTGTGTGTGTTTTCAGGTGGGTTTACTTCACTGAAGTGTGTGTGTTTTCAGATGGGTTTACTTCACTGAAGTGTGTGTTTTCAGATGGGTTTACTTCACTGGAGTGTGTATTTTCAGATGGGTTTACTTCACTAAAGTGTGTGTGTTTTCAGATGGGTGTACTTCACTGAAGTGTGTGTGTGTGTGTGTGTGTGTGTGTGGGTGTGTATGTAATGCCCCAGGTGCTACATGGTGGTGGGTAGAGAATAAGGCTTGAACCCTGTACCTTGGGCCCAGGTGGCAAGAACCTGAATTCCCTACCCACAACCATCTGTAAAAATGTTGCAGATTTTTCCCTCATACTTGTTGTGTTCCTCATAAAATCTGTGGTTTCTGTATTTTTGTGTCCTTGCAAAGCCAGTAGTGCATTGATGCAGCGGTAGCATTGTTGCCTGACAGCTACATGTTTTCTGGTTTGATTCTTGGCTGGGGTGCCTTACCTTCTGTGTGGGGTCTGTATGCCCTCCCTGTTTTTGTTTCCTCCCAACTTACAAAGACGTGTCTGTCTGGAGTGTTTCTCCCTGGGCCTCTACTAAAAATTAGCTTTTGTTCCAAATCAGACTTTCCTGGTTAACAAATGTAAAAAATGACACACATTTGAATATCAAACTTCATATTCTTCAGAAAGTGCATGGTAACACAAAAGCTTTTATTCTAGCAATTTTCTAAGTGTATAAGATGAATATTTGAAATTTGCCCTATTTTTGGGACTGTATTCCCCCATTATTGGCTTCATCCAGGTTTTGTGCTAAGGTTGAGAGCTATGGTAAGACCTGAATATGTTTGGGGGCTATATTCCCCCATTACTGGCTTTGTCCAGGTGTATTTTGCTAAGAGGTTGAGAGTTATGGTGAGAACTGAATTCACTGAATGTTTGGGGGCTGTATTCACCCATTATTGGCTTTGTTCAGGTGTTTTGTGCTAAGACGTTGACAGCTGTGCTATGGTGAGAACTGAATTCACTAAATGGTAGCCATTTAAGTTTCCGTCTTCCTCTTTCACAGAACAGCTGATTTGGCATAGTGGTATGTTGGTCTGACTGTTTTGCATAGGGCCCCCTGGGTTCAAGACGTGGCAGTGAAATGTATGGTGGTAACGCACCATTTTATTCTAGCAACTTTCCAACATTATACAAGCAATGTTTAAAATGTGCCCCTGGTTTTTGGCCTTTTGCCCACCCCCACCCCACAATAAATTTTGGCTTTTTCCAGATTTCTTGTGCTGCAAAGCTCAGAGATACAGCTGAGTGTCGAGTAGATTTTACAAGGAGCTGAGAGCTGCAGGAGAACAAAAGTTTAATGCTGCTTATGCTTAGTCGGCTTGCATTCTTAATAACACAACATGTAGTGTACTTGCTTTTGATGCTGAAGGCTGTGGGTTCTACTCCCACAGTAGGTAGATGCATTGCTGATATTGTACTGTGTTGTAAAGGGGGTGGATGCTGCAGTCCTTTTTGGCAAAGACACCTAGTAACTATGAACCTGTTATCAGTTTGCTATCCATTCCCTATTGCGGTATTACTAGCTTATCATTTTTTTAATGCATGCAACATAGACAATTTATTCTTCAAGGGCAACAGGCACTTTATTGTAGATGAAACAATGACATATAAAGTTGTTTGCTAGCAGCAACCTCTTTATTAGTTACAGATTTCTTTAATGTTTATTTTACTACTTCAGAGATTGTGCATAGTTCCTGATACTGGTGGACTATAGAAGGTTGAGTAGACTTTTTATGATGGAGATGTTCTGAATTGGGCAGTTCTGTCATTGGTGTATGCATTTTGTTTCATTGTTTACTGGAAAAATGTTCAAAACAATAAATGTAAAATGCCCTCTAACAACTGTACTGTATTGTGCAAGGAATATAATGTAATACAGTCAGGAAGGTGTATCAAAGAGCATGTGTATGTTTCATGTTCAAGGGGCCTATGATTTTGAAAACAGCCCAGAGTTAATCTGCCACTAGCAAAATGTATTTTCTTTGAATGTGGGTTTCAATGCTGTTTCAATGCATGTGAGTTTCAAGGGCAGAGAAGTTTTAATGCTAAGTCTGTTTTCATTGTGAGACTGCATTGCTTTGTTTAACAGATATCTATTAGGGTTTGTGCTGTAAAATGCAAAATAAAACTTTCAAATGAAATCTAAATCATTGCAGAAGTAAAGCAGTATGCACATTACAGTGTTTATTGAAAATGGGGCAAAATAACCAAGGAATGGGACATTGGAATGGCTGCAGGGGGGAGGCTCCATTCGACCATGATTTTTTGTGGGGGGGGATTATGTGAGGGGGGAGGAGGGTAGCAAACTCAGACAGCCCCGGTTGAACTATATCTCTCAGTTGTCCATATTTTTGCAGAATGAATAGATATTTGCTTCTTATTTTTGATTTGTTCCTCATAAAATTTGTGGTTTTCTAGCAAATCATTTAGGAATGAAGTCACTAAAAGACATTAAGTTTCAGATGTCATAACCTTCAGAAAAATGCATGCTAATGCAAGACCTGTTATTCTATCAACTGTCTTAAATTTATACAAGAGCAATTTTCAGTAGTGTTTGCATGTTCCCCAAATATATTTGGCCTTGTCCAGATTTCCTGTATTAAGAGGTTGAGAGGTATGTGCAAATCGCTTTGTAGAATTAGGAATATCCAAACCTCTCCATTGTCCCCGATTTTGGCTCAAAATGTTGCTCTCCCCTAATAATCCCTCCTCAAAATGGCAATTTTGGAAGAAGATGTGGAGGGTTTACAATTATATATAACTGTAATGATCAGAGTTATTACTTTTATTTCAGAAATGCATGTAGATACTCTTATTTTGTTAGCTGCTCAAGTTAACTGTGTTAATATTAAAAAGGTGTCCCTTTTTTGACAGGTTCCCAGCTGTATTGTGTGACAACTTTATATTTTTGCATCACATTGTTGGTCTGTTTTTCATAAAATTGTGGTTTTCTGGCAAATTAGTGGCAAGTCATTAAAGATTGAAGCTAGAAAATAATGGCAGACATTTGAGTTTCAGATTTAATACCGTTCAGAAAATTCGTACTAATGCAAGACCTACTACTGTTCTATTATCTAAGTTAATAAAAGCAATATTTAAAAATTGTCCTTATTTTTGGGCCTGTGTCCCACTTCTAGTTCTGCATATGGCTTTGTCCAGATTTCTTGCTCTGAAGTTGAAAGGTATGAGTGTCAGAGCCGTCACTGTCGGCCAGAGACATTTCAAATTGTGACATACTTGTTGCACCCCACTCCCCATTGTAGTGGCTCTGGATGTGCCCAAGGAAGGCAAGGAGCAGTTATGCAGTGTAAGTGTGCAGAGTATTCCCCCATCCAAGGTAGACCACAAGTACGACCGTGGCTTTTCATCTGTCCTTGATTTTGCAAAATGTTCTGGTTTTCTGTCATATTTTTATACTGTTGATTTATGCTTCTTATTATTCAGGAAATGCATGCTGTCACAGTGCCCTGTTGCTCTGTTTTAAGTAGCAATGATTTAATGACCATCAGGTAAGCTTGTCGGAGATTGTAAGATGCAAGTAAGCTTTAATAAGCATACTGTTAAAGAAGTACCAGCACTGAAAGCCTTTTCGTTGTTGCCATGCCGAGAATATTTACATAACTAGATAATGTATAAGCCTTGGGTATTGAAATGCATATGACAGTATTTGTAATAAAAGGACAGGATTACAATATTTTCAGAAGCTCATTACATTTGTTGGAGACTTGCAGTCATCTTTTGTTGGAGACTTGCGGTCATCTTTGCAGGCTTACCTGTAAACTAAACAGAATGCCAATCTATCATATGTGGTCCATAACTTGTGCAGGAATCCTTTAAGCAATTTATCCTGAGCTTGTTTCTTGCTTGCTGTTCATTTTTTACTTTGATCATGTCTTCCCCATGAACCAAGTAGATAGTTGTATCAGGCAGCAGGTCTTTTTTGGATAAGAAACAAATATTGTCTGTATAAGAAGGAGGTAGCATACCCCTCAGCTGTCCAGGTTTTTGCAGAATGCCCAGATTTTCTGCCCCATATTCTTCCTAAAATGGATTGAAGTTGCTAAATAATGACAGACATCTGAGTTTTAGATGTCATACACTATAGAAAAATGCATACAGACATCATCATCATCTTCTTTCGGTCACCACAGCGGATCATCTGTTTCCATTTCTTCCTGTCCTCTGCATCTTGCTCTGTCACACCAACCACCTGCATGTCCTCTCACCACATCCATAAACCTTATCTTAGGCCTTCCTCTTTTCCTACCTGGTAGCTTCATCCTTGGCATCTTTTTCCCAATATACTCAGCATCTCTCCTCAGCACATGTCCAAACCAACGTAATCTTGCCTCTCTGGCTTTGTCTCCAAACCTTCCAACCTGGGCTGACCATCTAATATACTTATTCCTAATCCTGTCCACCCTCATCAAACCCAGTGCAAATTTTAACATCTTGAACTCTGCCACATCCAGCTCAAACTCCTGCCTTTTTGTCAGTGCCACTGTCTCCAACCCATATAACATAGCTGATCTCACTACCCTCTTCTAGACCTTCCCTTTCAATCTTACTGGTACTCGTCTGTCACAAATCACTCCTGACACTCTTCTCCACCCACTCCATCCTGCCTGCACTCTCTTCTTCACCTCTCTTCCACACTCACCGTTACTCTGAACTATTGATCCGAAGTATTTAAATTCATCCACCTTCGTTACCTCTACTCCTTGCATCCTTACCATTCCTCTATCCTCCCTCTCATTCACACACATGTCTTAGTCCTGCTGACCTTCATTCCTCTTCTTTCTAGAGCATATCTCCATCTCTCCAGGGTCTCCTCCACCTGTTCCCTACTCTCACTACAGGTCACAATGTCATCTGCAAACATCATAGTCCACGGGGACTCCTGTCTGATCTCATCTGTCAACCTGCCCATCACCATTGCAAATAAGAAAGGGCTCAGAGATGATCCTTGATGTAACCCCACCTCCACCTTAAATGCATCTGTCACTCTCACTGCTGTCACACTACCCTCATACATATCCTGTACCACTCTTACATACTTCTTTGACACTCCTGACTTCCTCATACAATACCACAACTCCTATCTAGGCACCCTGTCATATGCTTTCTCTAAGTCAACAAAAACACAGCGCAACTCCTTCTGACCTTCTCTGTACTTCTCCATCAACACTCTCAGAGCAAACATCGCATCTGTAGTGCTTTTTCCCAGCATGAAACCATACTGCTGATCACTAATCATCATGTCCCTTCTTAACCTAGCTTCCACTACTCTTTCCCATAACTTCATGCTGTGACTGATCAATTTAATCCCTCTGTAGTTACTACAGATCTGCAGATCTCCCTTATTCTTAAAAATCCATACCAAAACACTTTCTCCATTCCTCAGGCATCCTCTCACTGTCCAAGATTTCATTAAACAATCTAGTTAAAAACTCCACTGCCATTTCACCTAAACACCTCCATGCATCCACAGGTATGTCATCTGGACAAACAGCCTTTCCATTCTTCATCCTCTACATAGCTATCCTTACTTCCTCCTTGCTAATCCATTGTACTTCATGATTCACTATCCCCACATCATCCAACCTTCTCTCCCTCTCATTCTCTTCATTCATCAACCCCTCAAAGTACTCTTTCCATCTCCTCAACACACTCTCCTCACTTGTATGTTTCCCTCATTATCCTTTATCACCTTTACCTGCTGCAAATCATTCCTAGCTTGGTCCCTCTGTCTAGCCAATCGGTAAAGGTCCTTTTCTCCCTCCTTAGTGTCCAACCTTTCATACAACTCTTCATACGCCTTATCCTTAGCCTTCGCCACCTCTCTCTTTGCCATGCACCTCATCTCCTTATACTCCTGTCTACTTTCTTCATCTGTCTGACAATCCCACTTCTTCTTTGAAAACCCCTTTCTCTGTAAACTCTCCTGTACTTCCTCATTCCACCACCATGTCTCCTTATTGTCCTTCCTCTGTCCAGATGTCATACCAAGCACCTTTCTAGCCATCTCCCTTACTAGCTCTGCTGTAGTTACCCAGCTATTTGGTAACTCTTCACTGCCACCCAGTGCCTGTCTTAACTCATCCCTGAACTCCACCTCACAATTACCCTTTTTCAATTTCCACCATTTGATCCTTGGTGCTGCCCTCACACTCCTCCTCCTCTTCTTGATCACCAACGTCATCCTACAAACCATCATCCTATGCTGCCTAACTACACTTTCCCCAGTCACCACTTTACAGTCTCCAATCTCCTTCAAACTGGCCCTCCTACATAAGATATAATCCACCTGTGTGTATCTTCCTCCACTCTTGTATGTCACCCTATGCTCCTCCATCTTGTTAAAATACGTATTCACCACAGCTATGTCCATCCTTTTCGCAAAATCCACTACCATCTGACCTTCTGCATTCCTTTGTTTAACACCATACCTACCCATCACTTCATCATCCACTCCTCTGTTCCCTTCACCAACATGCCCATTGAAATCTGCTCCAGTCACCACTCTCTCACCCTTGGGTATAGTCATCACCACTTCATCCAACTCACTCCAAAATTTTTCTTTCTCATCCATCGCACAACCCACTTGTGGAGCATATGCACTAACAACATTCATCATTACACCATCAATTTCCAGCTTCATAAACATCACTCTATCCCACACTCTTTTCAACTCCAAAACACTTTTAGCATACTGTTCCTTCAGGATAACTCCTACACCATTTCTCCTCCCATCCACGCCACGATAAAACAATTTGAACCCACCTCCGATACACCTAGCCTTACTCCCCTTCCATCTGGTCTCTTGCACACACAATATACCAACCTTCCTTCTGTCCATCATATAAAATGCATACTAGCATAAATCCTGTTATTCTAGTAATGTTCTAAGTTCATGAGAGCAATATTTATAATCTGTCCCTATTTATGTTGGGCTTTGTCCAGATTTCTTGCAGAGGTTGAGGTGTGTGAGAGAAAGTGAAATGCCCTATTTAGAGTTAGCAGGTGGAATTTATTTTCAAGTGTATTTTCAAGGAATTGTGAGTTTCAAGGGAAGAGAAGTTTACTGCTGCTCATGCTAAGTCTGCTTAAAATGTGCAACTGTTTTGTTTAGCAAATGGTATCATTATTGTGATATAGAATTTTAAAGCAGTGTTAGTAGTACAGCAGGTAGCATACTTGCATCTTGATGCAGAGGGCTATAGGTTCTACTCCCACAGCATGTAGATTTGTATTTTAAGGGGGTGGAGTGCTGCAGTCCTGGCTATGTCCTCCTTTGGATGAGATGCCTAATAACTATGAACTTGTGTTTCAGCTTACCACCATTCTGTATTGCAAATATACCAGCTTACCATATGTAATATTTAATGTAACATAGGCAATGTATTCTTCAAGGGCAGCAGGCACTGAATTTGTTGATGAAATGCTGAAGTATAAAGTTGTTTTCTAGCAATAACATCTTCATTAGTTTCAGATCTCTATAATGTGGAATTATTCAGATGACTTTTACTTCTGCAGAGATTGTGCATACTGACTGACATTGATGGATTGTAATGACAAATGTTTAAGTGGCCTTTTATGGTTAATGTTTTGAATTGGGCAGTTTGTCATTATTGGCTCATATGTTTTGTTTCATTGCTTGCTGGAAAAACATTCAAAACTATAAATTTAAAACACAGTCTAACAAGTGGTGCTGTATTATAGAAGGGATATAATTACATTATTTTATATTATAATTAATACAATCTGTATATAATAATTGTGCATAATCATATGTATAAATATGTACACTTCTTATGCATGGCTACTCTTGCTTATCACAGTAACAGGAATGATACTCTAATGGCTGTGTCAAGAAAAAAGGTCTAAAGCTGTTAGTTAAGCATATAATGAAGTTGTTCACATCAGTGATAATGCAGACCCAGTTTCATATAACTAAGGGTCAACCACACAAAATCAGAAAACACCCAGAATTTCCCTTGCCCACTCAGTAAAACTAATCTTGAAAAAATAATTAATAATGTGCATATATTAGGGCTATTGGAATTATCTATAAAAAGTTGAAGTGATGATTTGCAACTATGTCAATGTTGGGATTATGAAGAAATGCTTGATTAAGCATTAATTAAAATATATACATAATTTAGTGAATGCACACAGTTTAAGTTAAATACAGCTATAACGTCTCGTGCATTCAGAGCACAGAATGCCAGCTTTTATTTAAACAGCAACTTGTGTTACTGAGAGCTAATCTTGGAAGCCAAAGAACACTAGTGTTATAAACTAATCTGTTTAAATCTGTATAATCTGAACAGGTTCATGAGACTCAGGGCCGGATTCACGAAGACTTGCACGGAGTCTAAGAATAGTGTAAGACTCCATGCAGCCTTCGCGATCCAGGAACAGCCCAAAGTCCATGTAAGAGACAAGCTAAAACGTCTCTTACACGGAGTGGGCGTGGATAAGCTAATCACCTCACTTGCAGCCGAATAACATGCAAATGAGGATGATTAGCGATCCAGGAAGCCCAGAACAGCCCGTGTAAGAGCCCCTTTAGCTGCAGAAAGTCG